>NC_081180.1:194794805-194958794 GCF_029867415.1 Vicia villosa
GTTTGTTCCCTTTAGAGATAACGGATGGCAGTCTTCTTCATGAAGACAGTTCGTTTTAGGATTCTTTATTAAAGTTGAGCGAATGGCAGTCTCTTTCAGCAGAAGACAGTTTACTCACTTTTTCAGGCAGAGATAACGAATGGCATCCTTCTTCACGAAGATAGTTCGTTTTGCTTAAAGATTCCTCAGCAAAGTCAGCAAATGGCAGTCTCTTTCAGCAGAAGACAGTTTGCTCACTTTCTTTTCCACAGCAAAGGTCAACAAATGGCAGTCTCTTTCAGCAGAAGACAGTTTGTTCCCCTAGCAATTGACGAATGACAGTCTTTCCCGAGGAAAGACAATGTGTCTGTTTAATACCTGTCGCACGCTCGCGAAAAATGAACAGAGTCGCCACCAATATATTTATCCCATAAGGGAAAGGAATATCAGAAAACCTAACAAAGGAAGGAACAGGGTCTTGCGACCAGAGAATCAAGGTACGGGAGTCGGTTACGCAAGGGGAAGGTATTAGCACCCCTCACGCCCATCGTACTCGATGGTATCCACCTATGTTTGTTTCTATCTAAAGGGTGTAAAACTATGTCTATATCTAAATGCGAAATGAATGCAAAATGTAGGGAAAATAAAGAATTGTACTCGCACGGGCCCTACCCCGCTGCCTACGTATCCTTTTCAGGAATCAGAGTTACCGTAGCTCGGCTCACGATTTTCTGTTTGTTTTTGTGTTTTTTAATTGGGCGGCGTTAACGCTCGCGCTCTTGCACAAGGGGACAGCCTAGGATGCAATGGAGCGGAGATAACAATGCCCTTAGAAAGAAGAAAAGAGATTGGTTTGTGTCTTTTAGGGTAGATGAGTGATGAACAGTACCCAATACCGGGCCACTCACCACTTTCTCTACTTTGCTTTAGTCTGAACCATTGTTAGATATTTTAAAGTGTTTTTGGTTGTGTATTTTTTAAGGGAATTTACTTCACGATTCGAATCACATAAAATGTATAATGATCGAGAAGCAGATTAGGGAATGGATCCCACTCACATCCATCCCATTATGTAATGTTTGAGAAACAGATTAGAGAATGAATCTCACTCATTTCTCTCCCATTAATTAATGTTTGAGAAACAGATTAGGGAATGAATCCCACTCGTTTCTCTCCCATTAAGTAGCGACCGAGAAACAGATTAGGGAATGAATCCCACTCGTTTCTATGCCACTAAGTGATTGAGAAATAGATTAGGGAATGAATCCCACTCATTTCTCTATCACTTGCTTAATGTGATTCGCATCTTCCGTTTATTAATGTTTTGAAGAGTTGAAAAGAAAAAGAATGAAATAGGGAACTATATCTAAATTCTAGTCTAAGTTGCCTATACAAGTCTAAATCCTAATGTTAACATGGGATAGGTTCTAAAAGAAGCATTAAAATGGTACCAACAAAATAGGCCAAAAATATGGCCAAAAACAAGTAATAAAGTCACACAACAATTATACAAAAATAACATGGAACTAGCACAAAACAATTCAAGCATTAGTACAAAAACGAAACTAAAAAAAACTACCATTTTTATGGGTTTTATAAAAGAACTTTAAATGTCAAAATTAACCTAAGAGAATCTACTATTTTTTATAAGCTTTTTATGGGGGATTCCTAATTCAAGTCTAAATTGCACTTAAAGAACCTACATTCTAATAAGCCTAAACTAGTGTTTTTATGTGTCCCTTTTTGCGTCAAAAATCATGGTAAAGTCTCAAAGTAATAGTAGAAAAATTAGCATTTAATCATTAAAAGAAATAACAAGAAAAACTAATTAAACTAAAATTTGAATTAAAAGATAAAGGGAAACAGGGGTGCAAATTGGATATGCTGGTGTGAAGAGCAAAGGGGCGCAGGCCCAGATAGAGGGGCCCAAAGGGAGTTTTGTTTTGTTCAGAAAAGAGGTGTATGGGCCAAAGTGGGGTGCGGCCAGCAATTCAGTGAAGGCCCAAGTTGAAGTTTCGGTCCATGCTTAGATTTTCATCAATTATTGTTAGTAAACAAAAAAGAACAGTTAAAGAAATGGAGCCTAAAACTAAAACGGTGACGTTCAGGGGAATTAGGGTTATGTTATTTGTTAGTGGCTATTGGACTTCTTCTCTCAGACTCTCATCTCCTCAGATTACTGCGGCCGCCGGAATGGCTACCGGAAATCGCCTCCGGCGGCGCTCTTCCGTTAAATCCGTAATCAAACACCACCTCCGATTCGCCTCTCCTCACTCGCCTCTAATCTCAAATTCATTTTCAGAAACCCCCACACCAATCGTTCTACATCTAAGCATCTAAGCCCTAAATTGACAAAAATCAAATTGAATGGTGAACGTGAACGCTCTTAACGCAAGAACCGAGGGTTATCGCTCGTGAAGCTCCAATCTATACAGTGATAACAAGAATTAAACGAAACGATGCAAAATCAAACAAATACGAGTTCACTGACCTACGGAGTGGAGGCGTACTCCGGTATCTGTTGCTATGGCTTGAAGACGATGATACAGAAGGCTAGATGGGAGGCAAGAAAGCGCTCCGATTCCAGGTAATTCTTGTTGCTCAAAGTCTCCGGATTCTTCCCCGTCTTCTTCTTCTTTTATCTTCTCTTTTCGATTTGCGCTGCGTACTCGTCTTCTTCTACATCCTTCTTCTTATGCTTTTTCTTTTTGTGAATGCGCGTACCGTAGTGATTGAGAGATGGAGAGTAAGGTGCGATAGATGATGAATGTGCAGAGAGAGTGTTGAAGGTTTAGTTCAACCGTTCAGAGCTTCCATTGATGAAGCTCTGACGGTTATAGGTTCCTGAGCTTAAGTGAGGTGAGGGAGATGAAGGTGATGGTGAAGAGTGAAGAGAGTTTTCTGTTGTGAAGATTGGAGTCTGTTACAGGTGATCGAGTGGTTATGGAGATGGTTCAGAGTTATAGTGAAGAGAAGTGGTGATGAAAAAGTGGAGGGTGAATCGAGAGAGTTTATTGTATAGAGGGAATTCGATTTATATAGAGAGCTGAGTATTCTAATTCAGTTAGGATGATATTGAAGTTAGTTGGAAGTTTGAGATGCTGAGGAATTGGTTACAAGCTGTTTTTCTGTTATTGGTTATAGTCAGTTAAAAGTTGTTACAGGTGGTTAGAAAAGTTGGTTATGTGGGTATGTGAAGTTAGTTATGTTTGAGGTTGTTAGCAGTTAGTTACAAATTTTGTTGGGGTTAGTTATAGGTAGTGAAATGTTAGTTAAAAAAGTTAGTAAATAAACGAAGGCTGAATGCTAAAACTGAAACTGGGTGTGGCTTTGTATCTAGACTAGCATGGGTCTTATTTCCCTTTTGTACTGAACTGGTTTTGACTTGCAGCTTTGGTAGCATGGTTAGTAAGCTTGGTAGGGATTCTTATTTTTCTGTTATGCTATTGTGAAGTTAAGTCCTGCTAGCTCAATTAAATGGCCTGAACTGTATTAAACTTGCAATGATGTTGCCCTGCTTTGAATTTTGCTACTGCCTGTTTCTCACTTGGATATATGACTGAAGCTTTGTGACTTACGTTTTGCGTGCTGATGCCATTCTCTCTTGCAGGTTGGTGGTTATTAGTGAGCTTGATGAAGTTGTTTAGAGTGGACATAACTTGTTTATCATTTGGATTGTATATGGCTACACTGAATCTATGTGAAAACTGATTGTAATTATGAAGTATTTTTGACGCAGGTTATGAGTAGTTTAGTATGGTTTTGAAAATGCATTGGACTGAATCTGTGATCATGGAACAGTTTCTGGATGTTTGTATTGACTTGTGGTTTAATGATGCAGGTCTGTTGAATTTGTTTACGATCACTTCAGAGCCTTCTTCCATCATGCTAACCTTTGGGGCTGATTCGGATGCATCAGTATCGTCGCGGCCAAAAAGATCAGATGTTGTCATGATATGCCGGGTCCTTCTATTAACACAAACATTCTGAATTGTTATTGGATTCTGCCATGAACCGATACAGCGGGAGTCGTTCGCGGGTGACTGTTTATATTGGTGTACACTTCGGAATTGAATGTATGTATGGTGTGATGAATTTATGTATGAAATGGATTGGTATATGCTGTTAGAATGAAGTTGTTAGGGATTAGTCAAGACTTGGGTAATTATCCGTTCATGTGGTTTATCAGGTTCGGATTGTGCAGCAGCTTATTGTTTGGTTTGTTTTGAATGTTGCAGAGTTTGGCTTGGAGTATGATGTGAGCTGTGTGTTTTGAAAGTAGTAGGACCTGCTATGGTATGAATGCAGCTTATTGTTTTTTGATTGAATCTAAGTATATGAATCTGAATTAGTAGGATGGTGGCTAGTGAATTGAAGGTTAGCAAAAGAAGGTTAATTGAGAGTTTTGAATAGTGTTAAGGTGCTGTTGATTTTTGGTTGCTTTGAATATGTTATGTAGGTGAATTTCTATGTTAGAAATGTTAGGAATTGGCTGTTAGTGTGAACTTGTGGGAATTGATTCAGTATGAATAGCTTAGGGTATTGGAATGCTAATAATGGACTTGGAATGAATTGCCTACTCTGAATGAGTTGACTCATGTATGTGCAGTAGCTATGAATAAATGGAATTGGAATTTGGTAAATGGTGGACTAATATGGATTGGTGTTATGCAGGTTTGAAAAGTGTATTGAACTGGTTTTGGGTTTTGAAGTGCCGGGATATCATGAACTTAAAGGGAACACTTGAGAGATTCATCACCCAAAGGAGATCCTACTTGATCCTTCCCTGTTCTGAGGCAGCAGCACTTCCATTTATATATATGTTTTTTTGATGTAATTTCAGTTTCTTTCTCTTTTCAATGTACATGTACTTGGATGAAACCTGGATGTAATTTGGCCTTGAGAATGTATTATATTTGAAACATGTAGTGAGACTTGAGCTTGTACCATGTAATGTTCCTTTTCTTCAGTATGAATTTTGACTTTTGGTGTCATTTACTTCTCTCAATGCGTGAACGCTAAAAAGAATTGCACTTTAATCTTCAAATTGACTGTTGACCCAATATCTTGCAATAGAAGAAGCGAACTTTGACCAATGGTTTGTTATACAAATAATCCAATATTCCAACTTCAAATGATTGTAAGAATCACATGACTCAAATTTCAAATGAGGATGAGACCCAATGGGGCCCTAAGGTTGGAATGTACCGCCCCAAAGTCACTTAAACCTGACAAACAAATCCATGCTTGGGAAATAAATTTCAATTCAGTGAGACTCTTGATTACCACAAGATTAGGGAAATAAACCCTAGATCAAGAACCCCTTATAACTGGAAACCATCTGAACACGTGCCTTTCAAAAGACTAAGCCAACCACAATCCTAAGTGCAGAATACCCTTTTTGAGGAAATAAATAACCCTGTGCCAAAACCTATGTGTGTCTTCAATTTGCTCCATGATTATTGATCCCATGCTTTTAGATGTTTTAGTTAATGAATGAATGCATGATATGTTAGATGACCTAATGGAGAGTATGTACATGAATGGGAAGTATAAGCCAGTTAGAAATAAAGGGTAGGACAAATTTGGGGTATGACAGCTGCCCCTATTTAATCGTCTTAAACCTGAAGGTGAGATTGGCGCTAGCCTTTCGAACATTCGAGGTAGAAGAAGATTAAATATCCAAGTACCAGAAATTTGTCTTGAAGAGAAGATGGTGTAAATGTTATCCTTATTTTTCATTTTGTTTTGGTATCTGCTGGGGAAAGAGAAGAATTTGTTTTGCTGGTGGATATATTTACAGTGAGTGATTGGAAGAAGGGTGATAACTTGTAACGTAGCCAAAGTGCCAATACAAGGTTCCCAAAAGAAATGTTTCATGAAACAATGACTGAAAGGAAATAGATCTCGTGCGATCTACGACTCAACATCAGGAGAAGACCTCGTACGATCTTCAAGACAGAAAGGAAATAGACCTCGTGCGATCTTACGACTCAACATCAGGAGAAGACCTCGTACGATCTTCAAGACAGAAAGGAAATAGACCTCGTACGATCTACGACTCAACATCAGGAGAAAACCTCGTACGATCTTCAAAACAGCAAGGAAATAGACCTCGTACGATCTACGACTCAACATCAGGAGAAAACCTCGTACGATCTTCAAAACTGAAAGGAAAAGATCTCGTGCGACCTATGACTCAACATCGGGAGAAGACCTCGTAAGATCTTCAAAACTGAAAGGAAAAGATCTCGTGCGACCTATGACTCAACATCGGGAGAAGACCTCGTAAGATCTTCAAAACTGAAAGGAAAAGATCTCGTGCGACCTATGACTCAACATCGGGAGAAGACCTCGTAAGATCTTCAAAACTGAAAGGAAAAGATCTCGTGCGACCTACGACTCAACATCGGGAGAAGACCTCGTACGATCCTCATGACAGATTAGACCTCGTACGATCTAAGACTCAACATCGGGAGAAGACCTCGTACGATCTTCAGGACATAATAGACCTCGTACGATCTAAGACTCAACATCGGGAGAAGACCTCGTACGATCTTCAGGACAGAATAGACCTCGTACGATCTAAGACTCAACATCGGGAGAAGACCTCGTACGATCCTCAGGACATAATAGACCTCGTACGATCTAAGACTCAACATCGGGAGAAGACCTCGTACGATCTTCAGGACAGAATAGACCTCGTACGATCTAAGACTCAACATCGGGGTTCGGTTTTGAAATGGTTTGCCAAGTTGAAAATTGGGCTTTGAAAAAGGTTTGCCAGGTTAGGAACTGGGCTTTGAAAGGGTTTGCCAGGTTAGGAACTGGGCTTTGACAACACGGTGGTTGGACTTGAAAAGTTTTTCCGTACGGGGGAAGGGACCACGGGGACTAGTGACGACTAGACTCGATCAAAAGACGTAATCACGAAGATATTGATGCTTGCGAAGCATAAGAATTACATTAATCCCTCAGGCCAAAGGCGGGGTGTAGCTCTTCAAGAGTGGCAATTGTTCGAATTGCCACACACCAAGTATGGTTTATTCAAACGCTTGGAAAATGAGATGGGTTGAATGCCCACCCTCATTCGCACTCTAGTTCGCACGCAGCACACGGGAAATAACCACGACAAGACTAGTGACGACTAGACTCGATAAGAAGATGATAGTAACCATTGGAGATTACGGAGATATTGATGCTTGCGAAGCATAAGAATTACATTGATCCCTCAGGCCAAAAGCGGGGTGTAACTCTTCAAGAGCGGCAATCGTTCGAATTGCCACACACCAAGTATGGTTATCCAAATGATTACAAAATGAGATGGGTTGAATGCCCACCCTCATTCACGCTCTAATATGCACGCAGCATGCGGGAAATAACCTCGGAGACAACGATTCTAACGAAGAAAGACATTGTATCCGATCCACATTGGAGGGAGAAAATGAGACTTCTTTGGAGATTTAGGACACCAAGTATCGGCACCGTGGCATGAGGAGATTTGTAATGTAGTAGCAGATATCAATCGGAGTTTGTAAGGACAATATTTTATGTGGGGAAGTATCGTTGTCCTGATTGAGGGCTGATTTGTATTATCTGGCTTATGCTTTGTATGCATGTTTGAATTTTTCCATGGCGTAATGATCTATTTTGATGGATATGCTACGCTTTTGAGGATGCAATGTTATATGCAATGAATACTATATGCAGAGTGCCAAATAAAGGCATTAGTGAGGTAAACACCAGGGAGAATCCCCTTAGTGTTAAGGACCATGTGGCGGTGCCAATAAATATTGGACTTTGATTTGTAAGATGCACCTTCTTTGACTTGAAGAATAATTTCTGACTTCTCACCGTGTGCCACTGCTTGGAGGATTTTCAACTTGAGGAGATTCCCTCGATTCACCACGTTGGGGATGAGAAATTCAAGTAAGGAGCCTTGAGTAGCGAAGTAGAACCTCTCCTGGGAGAAATAAACTCCTATGCTTGAGGAATGGAACAAACTCTCGGGAGAAATAAACTCCATGCTTGGGGAGAGGCCAAGGTTCCAGGAGAAATAAACTCCTATGATTGGGGGATTGATAATAAAACTCAGAAGATCGTGCCCCAAGTTTCATGACCCATGAAGGAAATTGCCCCAGTGGATCCTTGGAGAGATTTGTCAAATCTCGACGTAACTGCCCCAGATTGGTTGAATTTGAGAGAGATTCCTCGACTTGATTGCCCCAGATATGCCAAATTTGAGAGGTCCAACCTCGATTCAATTGCCCCTGATTAGGTACATCTGACTAGAATCCTCAATCTTTCTTTGTTTTGAAGTCATACAAACATGGAAACAACTTTACCACGCTCAACGGAGTCTTCAAACTCTTCCCTTCGAGGTAATCAGGGAAAGCATTAATTGTTCATGCCCAATGGAGTTTTTAGAGAATCTGCCCCTTGATGGTCAACATTTGAGATGATTAGCCTTTACTCCTCGGAGTTCTCAAGTCTCTTGTACTTTGACACGATCGAGTTACTTACTGATTCTCATCATGGTAACTTCCTTGATGTTAAGCACATATTTTGCATGCAAAAGAATGTTAATTCTAGGAATGATAATTCTAATGCAAAGTGTACGTTAGTCTTGAAGTTTAAAGAAACTTTTTATTGAAATGAGGTTGCGACCTCTTGTGAATGGATCACTAGTTGACACAACCCCGATTTTTGCATATGGAAGATAAAGCAAACATACGATATCAACATGGATATGAGTCTCGCTTCATTGGGAGTCAGTTAAACGTTATCTCTTAAGAGTGCGCTTTCAAAATAAACCCTACTTCAATTAGGACTTTTAAGGGTTGTAACTTGGCCGGGTTCACGGTTTTTAGAAAACAAAGGATTTTTAGGCTCAAAATTATTTGGTACCCACCCCCTTCGTGATGTTCTCCATTCCTAGGTTCAATTAACTCGACATGAGTGTTCATTCCTCACAAGGAATTTGGAATGGTTGAGGAGTCAATGAGGTTTTTTTGGACATGGCAGTCACTTCATCTTGCATTTTTGGTGTCTGATCACACGACTTTGTTCTTTTGATAAGGATTTTATTTTGTAATCCTTATTTTTCGCTTCTGCTTTCCCTAACTTTTGCCTGGACAAATTCTTTTGAATTTTATTTTGGAGTCCAGCGGGATGCCCTAACTTTTGCCTAAGTCACTTATTTTCCAGTTGTTGACTTAGCGGGCTCTTTTTTTTTTTAATTCTTTTTTTTGAACAAGTCGTGTGATGTTGCGTTGCTCTCGATTTGTTGGAGGTGATTGCGACTGCCTCACTCCTTTGATTTGATGAAGGATTACCATTATGGTACCGTCATCTCTAGATCTCTTGATGGAATAAGGATGATCATTGCGGTTTTGAGATTCCTCAACCTTTGGAAGGATAACCATTGTTGTATCCTTGGATGCATATCCTTTTGGTGAGTTTTGAACACTCGATCAAGTTAAATGAACACTACCCTGCCCCAGGGTTAAAATAAGGGTTTTTTATGATTAGAAAAGAAACTCCTACTTCAAGGCTCAAAGGGGTTGACGAGGGTCTATCTCCCTTATATCTCCGGTGTTTGGGGATTTGAAACAATGCCTGTACATCCTCAGTAGGGTTTTTATTCGAAAACACATGATTAGAGATTTTTCATTTTTATCTTTCATCATTCTCCCTCAGCTTTTTGCATAAGCAAGCAATTAGTAAAGTTGGTATCGTAATGCCAAAACATTTTATGAGTGATAACGAATGGATTACTTCAAGACAAACATAGACAATGTATTATGATTTTCATTCACAAATTAACAAGTTTTTACATGCTATTGATGCTTAAACACACAAATGAAAAATTACAATGAGAATGCAGTAAGAAACTAAATGGGTGTCGTTGTTGAGGAGACTTGACTCCGTCTGGACTTGTTGAGCTTGAATACTTTCTGCAGTTCCTTCCAAACACTTCAGATTACTTCAAAAGAGAACTCCAACGAAGTCACCCATGAGTCGTAAACTTTTGCCTTGCTTTAGGGATTCGAGCAATGCGAGTGATGCAATGCTCAAGATAAGAGTACGTCTTGCTTATCCCTCGTGCGGGAGCCCCAAGTATAGTTGCTAGAGTAGTAATCGCCATCATAAATGGGAAGAATATGGTATGGTCATCAAACTCAAGAGAGCTACTTGTGGTGAAGAAGACCCAAAACACGAGTCTTAACCAATTGAAATTCTGACAAACGAGGAAGCAACTTGAGGATGAGAAGCATTATGAAGAACACTCTTGATTATCACATGGAAGAAGATTCTTACGGATTCACATAGGAATTTGTAATGCTTTTAGGGATTCGAGCAATGCGAATAATGCAATGCTCAAGATAAGAGTGCGTCTTGCTTATCCCTCGTGCGGGAGCCCCAAACATAGTTGCTAGAATAGTAATCGCCATCATAAGTGGAAAGAATTTGGTACGGTCATCAAACTCAGGAGAGTTACTAACTGAAATTCCAACAAACAGGGAAGTGAATGGGCACAAGGCAATAGAATCACATCAATTTGTTTCTCATATTCTTCTTGTCTTTGTTAGCTAGCATGGCCACTGAGAAGGAGATCCTGAGAAAAGACAACTGATATATGAAGTAGAACCTTGAGAATGAGAAGCATCGTGAAGAACACTCTTGATTATCACATGGAAGAAGATTCTTACGAAGTCACCCAGGAATTCGTAATGCTTTTAGGGATTCGAGCAATGCGAATAATGCAATGCTCAAGATAAGAGTGTGTCTTGCTTATCCCTCGTGCGGGAGCCCCAAGCATATTCATTGAAGAAGTATTTGCTATCAAACATGGAGGAACCTTGCGTGGTCATCAAACTTAGAGAAGTTATCTGTTGTAAGGAAAGACCAAAACACCAACTGAAACACCAACCTCCACGGATACAACTGAGCACAAGAACCTTGAGAATGAGAGGTGCTTCTACAGGAAATTCTTGATTACCTCTTGGAAAGAAGATTCTGACAAAGTTGTTCGAGAATTTGTGGTGTTTTTATTATTATTATACCAACGAGTTCAAGGAAGCAGCTTTCTACAAAACAAGAAATACTTGAAATAAGAACACAGAAAGGAAATGATGATTGCCATAGTTGAGGAGACTTGACCCCATTTGGGCTTATTCTTCTTTTTTTTTTTTTTTTGTGATACTTTCTGGAATACGGGCATTCACTTATGCATGAACTCTTCGTTTTATGCGCAGGCCATTTTGAGTGAATGATATTACTTTGGAGTCAATGAGATCTTGGACTTTGTGTTTCATCGCCCTACAATTCTCAACATCATGGCCAGGTGCCCCGGAATGGAACTCGCATCGAGCGTTGGCATCAAAGTTGGGGGGAAGCTTTTCAGGCGTAGCCGACTCTCGTAGCTCAATCAACTGAAGTTCTAGCAGGCGAGGAAGTAACTGAGCATAAGGCATCGGGACCGGATTGATAAGCCTCTGAGGTATCTTGGGCTTTTTCCCACACATTTGGTCTCCTTGATTCATTCTAGGGGCATGAACATTTTGACGTGGAGGCAATGGCACTTGAAATTGAGGGAGAGCTCCCTGAGGCATCCCATGAGTGAAAAGAGATCCTATTGGGGAGAAGGAATCAACAACTTCTGTTGCAGCAATAGGAACAACATCACCTTCCTTCCTTAATACCGTCTTCAGGACTTCCATGACCAAGCTCAATTGAGTCTTCAACTGACTATTTTCCTCCTTTAGTGCATCCTGATTATGGACCAAGTCTTGCATCTCCAACATAAGATGACCCATTTGTTCCCTCATCTCATCCATTTCCTCACGGAGTTGTTCCATATTTGATCTTGGAGTTGTGGCAGTGAGAAGTCAAATCTGTTGTTGATCTTGAAATCTGGATAGAAATGGTCCCATAAGTCTTTGAAAGAACCATGAAATGCATGATAGTATGAATGCATGTTTCATTTATGAGAGATCCTAATGTCTTTTCTCACACTTTCATCTTTCTTTTTTGGAATCAAAGCTTCTCTTTTGTATAGAATATCTTTTCTTTTCTTTTTTGCTTTTCTATTTCCTCTTCTTTTACATATCTTTTCTTTTCTTTTCTCTTTTTTTTGGAAATAGACTTTAGGATCTTTCATAAATGGAGTGGACAAAGCAATGATGTTATGCAATGCAAAAGCATGGGATCAACGGTCCATATAATCTTAGTAACCACTGTACAATCCTCTGAATAACTGATACAGGTCAAATGTCACAGGATCAAAGGTCCGACACCTTTTTGAATACCAGGAAAACCAATAGTCACCAACAGAACATAATAGTCACCAACGGTACCTGTCATGTATATCCCACCCCACTCACAGGTGAATCTAGGTCAAGGTAGGTCAATGGCTTCCAGCGTTATCAGTTCTCCTGAAACACCATCATTGTCGCAAATACATGCCAACAACGGTATCTCATTTGAACCTCGGCTGGTCGTGGGTCTCATGATCGCAATCAACAGAACCTGACATTCTGTTGGCGTCATGACTATCCACTCTGTCCTAGGTATCCTATGTGTCACTCTGGCCTGGGTATTGGGCCTTTTACCTCATATAAACAATCCCACCCAACCTGCAAAACAGAACAGAAGACCCCAAGGAACACAAAATATAATCCATATGCATGATGTGCAAGCAGAAATAAACATGATATGCAAACAGAAAATAAACAGGACATGCGAAACATAAAAAAATAAATAAAGGCACGTATAGACAAAACATAGCACACCCAGTAAATAAACAAACAAACGGATAGGCTAGGATCGACTCACTAAGGATGGACCAGCAACAGGTCTAGCAACATCCCCAGCAGAGTCGCCAGCTGTCGCACGCTCGCGAAAAATGAACAGAGTCGCCACCAATATATTTATCCCATAAGGGAAAGGAATATCAGAAAACCTAACAAAGGAAGGAACAGGGTCTTGCGACCAGAGAATCAAGGTACGGGAGTCGGTTACGCAAGGGGAAGGTATTAGCACCCCTCACGCCCATCGTACTCGATGGTATCCACCTATGTTTGTTTCTATCTAAAGGGTGTAAAACTATGTCTATATCTAAATGCGAAATGAATGCAAAATGTAGGGAAAATAAAGAATTGTACTCGCACGGGCCCTACCCCGCTGCCTACGTATCCTTTTCAGGAATCAGAGTTACCGTAGCTCGGCTCACGATTTTCTGTTTGTTTTTGTGTTTTTTAATTGGGCGGCGTTAACGCTCGCGCTCTTGCACAAGGGGACAGCCTAGGATGCAATGGAGCGGAGATAACAATGCCCTTAGAAAGAAGAAAAGAGATTGGTTTGTGTCTTTTAGGGTAGATGAGTGATGAACAGTACCCAATACCGGGCCACTCACCACTTTCTCTACTTTGC
Organism: Vicia villosa; assembly: GCF_029867415.1. Classification (NCBI taxonomy): domain Eukaryota; kingdom Viridiplantae; phylum Streptophyta; class Magnoliopsida; order Fabales; family Fabaceae; genus Vicia; species Vicia villosa. The sequence continues at coordinate 194,808,219 of NC_081180.1, forward strand.
TTTAGTCTGAACCATTGTTAGATATTTTAAAGTGTTTTTGGTTGTGTATTTTTTTAAGGGAATTTACTTCACGATTCGAATCACATAAAATGTATAATGATCGAGAAGCAGATTAGGGAATGGATCCCACTCACTTCCATCCCATTATGTAATGTTTGAGAAACAGATTAGAGAATGAATCTCACTCATTTCTCTCCCATTAATTAATGTTTGAGAAACAGATTAGGGAATGAATCCCACTCGTTTCTCTCCCATTAAGTAGCGACCGAGAAACAGATTAGGGAATGAATCCCACTCGTTTCTATGCCACTAAGTGATTGAGAAATAGATTAGGGAATGAATCCCACTCATTTCTCTATCACTTGCTTAATGTGATTCGCATCTTCCGTTTATTAATGTTTTGAAGAGTTGAAAAGAAAAAGAATGAAATAGGGAACTATATCTAAATTCTAGTCTAAGTTGCCTATACAAGTCTAAATCCTAATGTTAACATGGGATAGGTTCTAAAAGAAGCATTAAAATGGTACCAACAAAATAGGCCAAAAATATGGCCAAAAACAAGTAATAAAGTCACACAACAATTATACAAAAATAACATGGAACTAGCACAAAACAATTCAAGCATTAGTACAAAAACGAAACTAAAAAAAACTACCATTTTTATGGGTTTTATAAAAGAACTTTAAATGTCAAAATTAACCTAAGAGAATCTACTATTTTTTATAAGCTTTTTATGGGGGATTCCTAATTCAAGTCTAAATTGCACTTAAAGAACCTACATTCTAATAAGCCTAAACTAGTGTTTTTATGTGTCCCTTTTTGCGTCAAAAATCATGGTAAAGTCTCAAAGTAATAGTAGAAAAATTAGCATTTAATCATTAAAAGAAATAACAAGAAAAACTAATTAAACTAAAATTTGAATTAAAAGATAAAGGGAAACAGGGGTGCAAATTGGATATGCTGGTGTGAAGAGCAAAGGGGCGCGAGGGGCCCAAAGGGAGTTTTGTTTTGTTCAGAAAAGAGGTGTATGGGCCAAAGTGGGGTGCGGCCAGCAATTCAGTGAAGGCCCAAGTTGAAGTTTCGGTCCATGCTTAGATTTTCATCAATTATTGTTAGTAAACAAAAAAGAACAGTTAAAGAAATGGAGCCTAAAACTAAAACGGTGACGTTCAGGGGAATTAGGGTTATGTTATTTGTTAGTGGCTATTGGACTTCTTCTCTCAGACTCTCATCTCCTCAGATTACTGCGGCCGCCGGAATGGCTACCGGAAATCGCCTCCGGCGGCGCTCTTCCGTTAAATCCGTAATCAAACACCACCTCCGATTCGCCTCTCCTCACTCGCCTCTAATCTCAAATTCATTTTCAGAAACCCCCACACCAATCGTTCTACATCTAAGCATCTAAGCCGTAAATTGACAAAAATCAAATTGAATGGTGAACGTGAACGCTCTTAACGCAAGAACCGAGGGTTATCGCTCGTGAAGCTCCAATCTATACAGTGATAACAAGAATTAAACGAAACGATGCAAAATCAAACAAATACGAGTTCACTGACCTACGGAGTGGAGGCGTACTCCGGTATCTGTTGCTATGGCTTGAAGACGATGATACAGAAGGCTAGATGGGAGGCAAGAAAGCGCTCCGATTCCAGGTAATTCTTGTTGCTCAAAGTCTCCGGATTCTTCCCCGTCTTCTTCTTCTTTTATCTTCTCTTTTCGATTTGCGCTGCGTACTCGTCTTCTTCTACATCCTTCTTCTTATGCTTTTTCTTTTTGTGAATGCGCGTACCGTAGTGATTGAGAGATGGAGAGTAAGGTGCGATAGATGATGAATGTGCAGAGAGAGTGTTGAAGGTTTAGTTCAACCGTTCAGAGCTTCCATTGATGAAGCTCTGACGGTTATAGGTTCCTGAGCTTAAGTGAGGTGAGGGAGATGAAGGTGATGGTGAAGAGTGAAGAGAGTTTTCTGTTGTGAAGATTGGAGTCTGTTACAGGTGATCGAGTGGTTATGGAGATGGTTCAGAGTTATAGTGAAGAGAAGTGGTGATGAAAAAGTGGAGGGTGAATCGAGAGAGTTTATTGTATAGAGGGAATTCGATTTATATAGAGAGCTGAGTATTCTAATTCAGTTAGGATGATATTGAAGTTAGTTGGAAGTTTGAGATGCTGAGGAATTGGTTACAAGCTGTTTTTCTGTTATTGGTTATAGTCAGTTAAAAGTTGTTACAGGTGGTTAGAAAAGTTGGTTATGTGGGTATGTGAAGTTAGTTATGTTTGAGGTTGTTAGCAGTTAGTTACAAATTCTGTTGGGGTTAGTTATAGGTAGTGAAATGTTAGTTAAAAAAGTTAGTAAATAAACGAAGGCTGAATGCTAAAACTGAAACTGGGTGTGGCTTTGTATCTAGACTAGCATGGGTCTTATTTCCCTTTTGTACTGAACTGGTTTTGACTTGCAGCTTTGGTAGCATGGTTAGTAAGCTTGGTAGGGATTCTTATTTTTCTGTTATGCTATTGTGAAGTTAAGTCCTGCTAGCTCAATTAAATGGCCTGAACTGTATTAAACTTGCAATGATGTTGCCCTGCTTTGAATTTTGCTACTGCCTGTTTCTCACTTGGATATATGACTGAAGCTTTGTGACTTACGTTTTGCGTGCTGATGCCATTCTCTCTTGCAGGTTGGTGGTTATTAGTGAGCTTGATGAAGTTGTTTAGAGTGGACATAACTTGTTTATCATTTGGATTGTATATGGCTACACTGAATCTATGTGAAAACTGATTGTAATTATGAAGTATTTTTGACGCAGGTTATGAGTAGTTTAGTATGGTTTTGAAAATGCATTGGACTGAATCTGTGATCATGGAACAGTTTCTGGATGTTTGTATTGACTTGTGGTTTAATGATGCAGGTCTGTTGAATTTGTTTACGATCACTTCAGAGCCTTCTTCCATCATGCTAACCTTTGGGGCTGATTCGGATGCATCAGTATCGTCGCGGCCAAAAAGATCAGATGTTGTCATGATATGCCGGGTCCTTCTATTAACACAAACATTCTGAATTGTTATTGGATTCTGCCATGAACCGATACAGCGGGAGTCGTTCGCGGGTGACTGTTTATATTGGTGTACACTTCGGAATTGAATGTATGTATGGTGTGATGAATTTATGTATGAAATGGATTGGTATATGCTGTTAGAATGAAGTTGTTAGGGATTAGTCAAGACTTGGGTAATTATCCGTTCATGTGGTTTATCAGGTTCGGATTGTGCAGCAGCTTATTGTTTGGTTTGTTTTGAATGTTGCAGAGTTTGGCTTGGAGTATGATGTGAGCTGTGTGTTTTGAAAGTAGTAGGACCTGCTATGGTATGAATGCAGCTTATTGTTTTTTGATTGAATCTAAGTATATGAATCTGAATTAGTAGGATGGTGGCTAGTGAATTGAAGGTTAGCAAAAGAAGGTTAATTGAGAGTTTTGAATAGTGTTAAGGTGCTGTTGATTTTTGGTTGCTTTGAATATGTTATGTAGGTGAATTTCTATGTTAGAAATGTTAGGAATTGGCTGTTAGTGTGAACTTGTGGGAATTGATTCAGTATGAATAGCTTAGGGTATTGGAATGCTAATAATGGACTTGGAATGAATTGCCTACTCTGAATGAGTTGACTCATGTATGTGCTGTAGCTATGAATAAATGGAATTGGAATTTGGTAAATGGTGGACTAATATGGATTGGTGTTATGCAGGTTTGAAAAGTGTATTGAACTGGTTTTGGGTTTTGAAGTGCCGGGATATCATGAACTTAAAGGGAACACTTGAGAGATTCATCACCCAAAGGAGATCCTACTTGATCCTTCCCTGTTCTGAGGCAGCAGCACTTCCATTTATATATATGTTTTTTTGATGTAATTTCAGTTTCTTTCTCTTTTCAATGTACATGTACTTGGATGAAACCTGGATGTAATTTGGCCTTGAGAATGTATTATATTTGAAACATGTAGTGAGACTTGAGCTTGTACCATGTAATGTTCCTTTTCTTCAGTATGAATTTTGACTTTTGGTGTCATTTACTTCTCTCAATGCGTGAACGCTAAAAAGAATTGCACTTTAATCTTCAAATTGACTGTTGACCCAATATCTTGCAATAGAAGAAGCGAACTTTGACCAATGGTTTGTTATACAAATAATCCAATATTCCAACTTCAAATGATTGTAAGAATCACATGACTCAAATTTCAAATGAGGATGAGACCCAATGGGGCCCTAAGGTTGGAATGTACCGCCCCAAAGTCACTTAAACCTGACAAACAAATCCATGCTTGGGAAATAAATTTCAATTCAGTGAGACTCTTGATTACCACAAGATTAGGGAAATAAACCCTAGATCAAGAACCCCTTATAACTGGAAACCATCTGAACACGTGCCTTTCAAAAGACTAAGCCAACCACAATCCTAAGTGCAGAATACCCTTTTTGAGGAAATAAATAACCCTGTGCCAAAACCTATGTGTGTCTTCAATTTGCTCCATGATTATTGATCCCATGCTTTTAGATGTTTTAGTTAATGAATGAATGCATGATATGTTAGATGACCTAATGGAGAGTATGTACATGAATGGGAAGTATAAGCCAGTTAGAAAAAAAGGGTAGGACAAATTTGGGGTATGACAATACCCAAGGAATCGGAAAATGGCAGTTTCTTCGCAAGAAACAGTTTGTCTACTTCCGAGATGTTTTATCCCCATTAGGATAGACAAATGGCAGTTCTTCTCCTAGGAGAACAGTTTGTTATTTTCCCAGCGGAGTCGACAAATGGAAGTTCTCCTCCTAAGAAAACAGTTTGTTAATTCCCCAGCATAAGTTGATGAATGGCAGCTTTTGTCCCAAAAACAGTTCGTCTACTTTCAAGCAAAGTCATTAGCTCCTCAAAAGGATGCATGATCGTATGGCACTCCTTTGAAGACGTTACATTGAAGAAAATTATGATAAAGTTTCTCGTCATTCGTCAAATGGCATCTCTCCAACAAAGTGCTGGTGAGAAGTTTGATGAGGAAACAAACCTTTGGAGATTTTTCTCTTTATCTGAGATATCGTCCAAAAACATAACTAAGACCGGTTTCGCGATTGGACATCCGAAACGAAGGGAGGTTGCTTACCTTTTTCTAAGTATCAACGCTTAGTTAAAGAAGATGGATTGCGCATGTTACATTGCCCTCCATTCACCCGAATCCACATTACGTGTTTCTACAGGAGTTTGTCTCCATATCCCCCGCCAAGCGCGACAACGGGATCACGTCATGCAAAGATTTTATCACTACAACATCTCAGGAACACCCAAAATTCGGGCATTCTTTGGTATTTAAGTCTCTTTCACTCTGAAGCAATCGAGATGTCAATCTCTCTCCCTCCAGACAAAAGAAACTTAAATAGGGGCATCTGTCATACCCTAATTTTTGACCCCCCTTAGATGTCATATCTTCAGGCTTTTCATCAGATCAAAACAAATACCCAAGAGCAGTTACTTCTTCATCTGGCATTTAACCAAGGATGGTCAGAAGTAAAAGAACTCAGGCAAAGGATCAATCAACAGAAGAATTAGTCTCTAACACAATCATAGGACTCCAAAAGCTTCATTCTATTCACCTATGATTGATTAGATACCCATCACCTGGACTAAGGATTGCCTACCTCGCCAATCTAGGGTTTTCAGCCCATCAAGAACTAAGATCAGGGATTACCTTTGGGAAACCCTAAAAAGGTCCAAGGCCTCTATCAAAGACTTCAATCATCTTCAAATGATCCATATAACAATATCCATTGGGCATTACACTCCAATTCAAGATCCATAGTCATCAATTTCACGTGGTCGACAATTAGGGTTTTTGACCTAATTCACCTAGATGGTTGACTTTTAATCAGGACATGGATCCAAAACTCAAGACATGGTTCAAGGACTTCTATTACCTCAATATAACCCATTTACATCACTCATTTGAGGAGAAGATCTTGATCCCACACAAAAGTCCAAAATCTCACTTTATCTGGAAAAAGTCAACTATATAAGATCACCTTTGACTTTTAAGATTTTTGGTCAAACCATGGCTTTTAAAGATCAATATCATCAATATATGGTTATCAAAGTCATTTGACCAAAGAAATTCAAGAGGATTCATCAAGGAGCAAAAAGCCGGGAATTAGGGTTTTTAAGGGCATTGTAGGAACTCAAAATTTCACCTACACAACTCAAAAAACTTCCAACATGAAAGTTGTAGATCTTGCAAAATAAAACAACATCATACAATGCAAATTTTCTCAAGAAATCAATCATTTAAGAGATTTGGAATTTTCAAGCTTTAGGTTATAAAAACTAAGAAATTTTTCTAAGTGTTTTTAACCTAGTTTTCATCCAACTTTGGGCTCATTTTTCACAATTTTCCCAAATGATTCTGAAGAAACCCCAAACTAATGATTTGAAGTAGATGTTTAGGGCTTTCCAAATTGTGCTCAACCTTCTCCAAATTCATTTTGAGATAGGAGTTATGCTTGTTCAAAGTTGGCCTCATGAGGTGAAATTATAGGTCATGTACAATTTGGAACTTTGCAATTTTGTGCAATTAGCTTCACAAAGTGATGCTACACGACCTCTAATACATCTGCAAGCATGCCATACATCAATTTCCATCATTGCATAAGGATTGAAGAAGATTCCCAAAAACAAAGACATGTGATTATGTAATGATTACATTTGGGAATTTATGGCAAATTGATGAATCACCAAAGGAATCTTTTCCCAACCAATTGGAGCTCACTTCTGCATCAGAATTTTCCCCTAAAATCAAGCAAAACCGATGGCTAGGGAGTGGTATCAAAGAGCTCATCATTGCACTTGGGATATTCTTTGAATTCCTTCATGCTTAAGAAACCAAACTTCCTTCACTAAGCAAGCTCACGATGTCTAATTGCTCTGCATTCATTTGCCTATAAATACAAGTGCATACCTCAGTAATTAAACACACCAAAGCAACAGAATTCTTGCTTTCTCTTTTCTTTCTTCATACTTAAGGTTTTCAAAGGTTCTTTGGCAAGAAGACTCGGATTCTTCAAACCAAAGCTCTTCCTTTGGAATTAAGTATTCGAACACCTTAAGGGAGTCATTTAGAGGTGATCCAAACCTCTGAAACACTTCTGTGCGTGGGGAATCATCATCTTCTCCTCTCACTTGGAGCTGTTGCAGTTGGGGTCGAGCAAGAGGTTCTGGGCACTTTCAATCCAAGCTAAGCATCTCAACACCCTCTAGGAGGATCACTGAAGCTATCTGGATCGTTGCAACAACTCTGCAACATACTTTGATCAGAGCCAAATCTTCATTTTTCAGGTAAGTTTCAAAAGCTTCAAACTCTATGATTCACGCATGATAAATTTAAAATGAAGTTACCAGTTGGTTTCTGCACCTTCATAGATCATTAACCCTCAATCAATTGCATAAAATCATGCATATATAGTATTTCATGTTTAATTTCAGTTTTAGGGTTCTTAGTGTTCATGCGCGCGTTTTTTTGAATTCTCAGAAGCAAGTTTAAAATATAATTATATGGAAGTGTGTTTTAAATGACTAAATCGTTCAGCTCACTTGGTTACATGCACCTCTCACATTCTCATGCCTTAGGTCTGGGGTTCGATCCCCCCCCTCAGACCTTTTGTTTTTATTTTTCATTTTTAACGCGCGTGTTTCACATATAACCAAATGGAATCCCTCTTTAGTCACACTGAGCGTGTAGCTCAGTTGGCTTTGTTTTGTGTGGTAACCATGGGAGCGCGGGTTCAAGCCTTGGTGGAGACAAATCCTTATTTTTTATCACTTTTCTCACCAATTTTCTTCACAACTTCTCATGATCATTTAACCTATCAAATTAAATCATTTTCACTTCATTTTTTACACACTTGTCATTTAATATATCTATTTTGTGAATAATCAAAAAAATCATAAAAATATTATTTATTTCATGTGTTTTTATTAGGTTTAAGATAGTATGTTTTAAGTGTTTTCTTAAATACATTAAATATACATTTTTATTTTGTTTTGACCTAACTACTTTGTGAATAATTTTATGATAAAACCCTAATCATGTAGGTCTTAATTAGGTATAGATTTTATCTTTACCTTAATTAAGTTGACTTTTGTCAATTTTCAAAACTGTTTTCAATCTCCGATTAAACAGGATGATTAAGGTTTTCAAACAACAAAACCTTATATCATTTCAATCATTTTACAACTGTTTTCATAAACAGTAAATCATTTTCAAGTGGGCCTCTAATAGAGTGTAAGTCCCAACACCTTTTTCTTTTCTTAGTTTGTTTTCAAAAACTGTATTTACAAAATCTTCTTTCTGTTTTCAAAACATTCTTCTGGTATTTGAAGGGCATTATTCCCGGTGAAACTCTTTAGATACCTATGTGACCTTTGTCCATCTTCACTTCTTCTGTTTTTCAAAACCCTTAACTATTTAAAATAAATATTCAACTGTTATCAATAAAACAACAAAATTGTTGTTGAGGCTTTGTACATACTTCTTCAAAGGCCTCCACTCCATCCAGGTTAGGCTTTACAAGCTTTCAATTTACAGTCTTTATTTAAATTACTGTCAAATATAGAACTGTTTATATATTGTTTAGAACTACATTTGAGTGTAAACCCTAGGACAATTAAACTATATATATATATATATTATAGGAATATGGCCTAGGATTGAGAATGTCTTCCCGATGAAGGCTCTTTCCTAATTACAGATCTGTAGTTCAAACCCCCAAGATGAATTATTCCCGGTGAAACATCTTGGCAAAAGCCTTAGAACCCAAAATAGGACACATCCACCCAAAGAGGAATTATTCCCGGTGAAACCTCTTACCCATTTGCTTAGAGCCAAAATAAGTTCAAAACCACATAGCTTTCTCTTGTGCTATAACAAAGACCCTCGATGACCCTCGATTAGCCTCCTCTTGGGCTTTGTACAAGGACCCACAGGCTTCTTAAAAGCATTTCCAGCTTCCTCTTGAGCTTGTATACAAGGACCCATCAGGTTTCTTATAAACATAGGAACAGGTCTTTAGTTACCTTTTAGCCTATCCTGGTGAGTTTCTTCCATTCTTTAAACCAGACTTTAAACAAGCTAAGTTTGTCTCAATCTCACATTGAGTACACCTTTTGGAATGAGAGACATGGACAGTCTCTGTCACCCTTATCTTCATCAATCTTCCTTAGTAGAGTCTAGGATCTTTATTTGCTTATTCTCAGTCAGTGTCAGCCTTAATCTTGGGCTTTAAAACAAGAAGTCTCCATTAGTTAATCTTTCTGCCATTTTTAACAAAAACCCCTGGAAAGGGTTAGCCTCCACACATTCCTTCATTTTAACAAAAACCCCTGGAAAGGGTCAGCCTCCAAAATCACTCCTTCAAATCCAAAGATTCACTCTTTTAAAAGATAAATTCCCTAAAAGAGTCAAAACCCCTGGAAAGGGTTAGCCTCCAAAAATCCAGTCTTTTAACAGACTATTTCTCCAGCTGAGTCAAAATCCCTGGAAAGGGTTAGCTTCCAAAAACCATAAAAATAAATTAGTTTGTTAAAACCTCTAGCAGAATAAAACTCCCCCAGTGAGTCTTGCATTTTTTAGCCACAACCTTGGGCTTTGTACAAGGCAGATAAACCATATTTCCCTGTGTCAAAGATTCCTAATCTCAAGGATCTTTTCCCCATAGAGTCTTCCATAATCAGTTTCTTTAAGAGTCCGCCACAACCTTGGGCTTTGTACAAGGCAGAAAATCATCTTTCCCTAGCTAGAGTAGCCACAACCTTGGGCTTCATACAAGGCACAAATTAATAACTTCCTCAGCTAAGAGTCAGCCACAACCTTGGGCTTTGTACAAGGCACACAAAATAGAGTCATTCACAGTCTTAAAAAACTCAGTTATCCTCAGCAGTCAGCCACAACCTTGGGCTTTGTACAAGGCACACACAAATAAAGTCTCCCCAAAAAGAGTCAGCCACAATTCTGGGCTTTGTACAGAACACCAAATAAAATCCATCAAATAAACACTCTCCAACTAGAGTCAGCCTCAATTCTGGGCTTTGTACAGAACACAAATTCCCTGTAATTAACCCCCAGTAGAGTTATCTCCCAAAGTCAATAAAAACAATCAAAAAGCCTCAAGCTTGGGCCTCATACAAGCCAGCTAAAAATCAAATCTTTCAAACAGTAGATAGACATAGCTTATCTCTATAAAGAGATCTTTCTCCTATCTCACCATATTCAAACAAACATTTCAATTTCAATTTCAATTTCAAACGTTCTCCCATTTAGGACTCTGAAAGGCATGCTCTGAGGCAAACAAACCCAGACTTGTACACTTTCCCTAATTTGGATGAGAATCTTTCTTTCATTTAAGAGAACGCGACTGGCATACTAGCAAACATACAAGTAAGGTCCCTATCTTAATGAAATGAATTCAGCTTTTTTGTCACTTTAAAATGTTTGTGGTGGAATAGTAGAAATACCTCTATATAAAGATGACTTCATGTCTCTTTACTGTAAACAGAGATTTAATTTAAAGCTTTAACCTTGAGCTTCAAGCAAGGCACCAAAAATAATTAATTTCCCTAATTAGTTCCCCGAACTACATTAAGCTCTGACTTCCACTAGGGATATGTAGGCATGAGGTTCACAAGGAATCTCAGCGAGCTAATAAAATACCAAAAATAGTCAGTTTGTTTGTCTGTCTGTCTGTCTTTTTAAATCAATTCAATTCTCTCTCCTAACACAAAGGAGAAACTTTCCCAATCATTAGCAATAAACACAATCACAATGACACAGAGAAGGTTCCCGTAGAGTACTACGGATATGTAGGGTGCTTAAACTCTTCCCTATGTATAACCGACCCCCCGAACTCCAGAATTTCTAGTCTAGGTGAAATCCCCACACTTAGCAAACTCATAGGGTTTAGTTGAGATCTTTTTTCCCCTTTCCTACTCGTAGGACAATAAGAAAGTTCGTGTGATATCGTAGGAAGAACTGAAACAAAATTCATCCCGCCCCGGGCGCATTCTCCTTCCAAATTTCGCGTGAAGGGTCTAGCATGCCGTCCTCCCAAGTGAAAGGGGGAGGTAAAAAAACGACACCACAGTATGGATATCCCTTTCAAATAATAGACTTAAATAACAAGAAAGACGAACTTATGGTAGGTACTCTTAACTGCTTGCTCAACATTCACAACAAATTCAAAATTCTTTTCACACCTCTATTCAAAAAACAATTTCCAAAAGGCTACACTTATTTACAAGTTAAATTCCTTATTTGAAATCTTTTCTAAACACACACTACACATTTCAAACAATTCAATTCAAAAGTGAGCTAAGCAATTAAGAGCCCATGGATAACTATGGATACAAAGGGTGCCTACACTTCCCTTTGTATAATCTACCCCCCGAACTCAAGTCTTTTTAAAAGGTCTTCCCTGTTCTTTTTGCCTTTCCAATTGGATAAAATAAAAGTCGGTGGCGACTCTTGCTATCCGCAACATTTTAAAAGTCAGTTCTCCCACCGTATTACAGAACTGGCGACTCTGCTGGGGATATTTTAAAGAGGGGTTACCTTAGAGCTAGGATCACTTTAATTGTTTGATTTGTCTGCATTATATTTCAAGGGCTGTTTCGGTATATTGCTGTGTGAAAGACCCTACACCCGGATCTAGTGTACCTTAGGTATACGGCATGAGACCAAAGAGACTGTACAATGTATACCGCTATGGTTGATATGGTAGCCATTGTTAGTGTGACGCTATGGTTTGTCCTGATGTTCCTTGGGATCCAGCCTGGGGAAACATTTGGCTGTCGCGCGGTGTCATTAAGCATTAATCTGTCCCTAGAACCCTAGTTGAACTTGACTTTGGCCAATAGGACGTAGCGAGATGGATGGCTTTGGTTTCGAGCGAAGTTGGTTGATACTCGAAGCTACACTCATATGGACTGGACTTTCGGGATGTTTTCGGTCGGTAAATTCGATTGCAGAACTAAAATAATGCCTTCAAGAAAGGTTAATGATATGAGCTCCCTAGAACCCGATCTTTATCTAGGACAGGTTGAACCAACTAAACTTCAGTGGGGAGTTTATTTACCTATGAACTTCATGCAATCCTCTAACCTAAGGACACTTGTGTGATTTGCTTGTGTGTGCTACTAACCCTTTGATTTCCTTGCAGGATTTGTTGGTGGGACTTACTCTTCCTTATTACCTTATGCTTTGCTTAATGCATTACATCTGCATGACATCATGACATCATAACATAGCATGTTTAACTAACCCTTTCAAGGATCCTAGGACATGCCGCTGTCTCAAGTTCTGCAACAACTGCTCAATCAGAACTTGATAACCCTATTGCCTCCATATTCAGTTGCTGCCAATCCTGCTCCTGGGTACAAGTATCGTGCGAGATGTGATTATCATTCGAATAGTCCTGGTCATGATACAGAGGATTGTGAACCATTGAAGCATAGGATTCAAGACTTAATTGATGACAAGACCATTGATTTCAACTCACTTGAGGAGCCTCATATGACTGATGCTGCACAGAACCAAAAAGGTTGTAATGAATACAACCAATATGTTGGGGGAGTTCTGATCTCCACGTCGGCACCACAACGACGACGTAAACAGGACACGCCCAAAAGATAATTCACAAGGATCAACCTAACTTTGGCTGAAGCGTTACAACTGTTGCTGAAAGAAGGGCTAATTACCTTGAGGGATACTCCTCAAAAGCCTAACACTTTGTCTCATTAATATAATCCTAACGCAAGATATGATTATCACTCTGACAGCATTGGACATGACACTATTGCTGGCCGTTGAAGAACCATATCCAAGATATGATCGATGCTGGTGAAATTGAGTTCAACACTCCTAAAACTCCTGTGGTGATCACCGCTCCCACGCCTAGTCATGACAAGACTAATTAATGTCTGGAAGGATTGACTCTTGGATCATTAGATTTACTTTCATTTGCAATTTCTTTTCTGTTTATTTAAACATTTGACTTATGATAGACATTATCTGTCTTAATAATCATCATTAGTGCATTGCATATGTTTGTCTTGAATTAATTATTCCTCTATCACCCATTTAAACAGTGTCTTTACTTTGTTTATATTTTGTGGTATTCAACTCCTACTAAGCTGTAAGCCTTTTGAGGGAGGATGAGGAAAATGATACCGCAACCTCATACAGTATGCTTTTGAACAGACTATGATGATGATGTACATGCATTGTTTCAATTCCTAAATAGTGGAGATATAAGGATGTTAATCCCTCGTCAACCCCTTTGAGCCTAAGAAGTAAAAGTTTTCTTTCTCGTACAGATTAAAACCTTGATCATAACCTGGGGCAGTGTAGTTACTCAATTAACTCAATTATACTAGCCGTTGTTTACATAAATAATGATGGGTTCCCGTAACCATTAAGTCAGGCAGTCAAGATCCACCAAAAAGAAAAAAATGTTAAGTCAAAACATATGAAGGAGACTTATCAAAAATTGAAACATCCCGCTGATTGTAATCTCAAAATAAACAGTTCAGGAAAAGTTAGGGATAACAAAGTCAAAAAAGAGGTCACTACAAATCCTCGACAAAAGAAAACACTACAAAAAGGATGAATGCTTGTCCAAATAAACTGTCGGTGTTTTAACCATCAATAAATGTCGGTGTTACGACTTCAAGCTCTGCTAGTACTTAAACGCAAAGTTAACTGAGCATAGGATCGAAGAACATCACGAAGATTGGGATGGGTACAAATAAACTTTGAGCCATTATCCTCTGTTTCTTAAACCGTTAACCAAGCCACGTTACAATTCTTGAAAGTCCTAACTGAAGCATGGTTAGCTCGAAAGCATGCTGTCACCAAAAAGGTATCCTGACTCCTTAAGGTTTGTGATAAATGCTGAGTTGATATCACATTCTTACAAATATCACGCTTTTACATCTTTTGTTTTTAATGTTTTTCAAAAAAAACAACACTCAAGACAGACATATGCATTGCATCTCAAGAATCCATTATTAAACATATTCTGCTACATAATTTCAAATGTTAGCATCAGGAAGAATCTGCACAGGATACGACAAATGACTAAAAGCTATCCCGACAGACGAAACCACTTCAGCAGCAACATCTCTCACAATTGACTCAATTAAAAGTCAACGAATACAAGGGGCATGACATGCTTTTTCCAATCAATCTGGGGCAATCAGGTCAAGATTCAAAGAATCTCTCAGGAGCATCGAACAATCAGGGGCATTTTCCTAACTCTATGAGTACTAGGGGCATCACCCATAGTATATATCCCAGAAAGTCCTCACAAGGCGAATCTCTCCAGAGTCCCTACTAGTTGGGGCAAAGCTATGCAAGGCATATTTGACACTTCGACCAACACGCATTGGTGTGTCCCAATCAACAAAAGCCCGGGAATGGCAGTTACTATAATCAATGGGGGCAATGTTCAAGGCATCCACGCCTTCCCACAGCGCCGGTTTCACAGGAGCATATCCCCACAGAGTAGTCCTCAAGAAGCTATCTTCGAATAATCTCTTCTCTAAATCCACCATCTCCATAAAGGTTGGCACTCATAGTTGAGCTGGGTCAGATTGAACATCAGAGATTCTATTCATGTCTCTTATCTCTGATCAGGGTACGTCAAGATCGATCTTTCAAATTAATTCCTTCCCCAAGCAGAAGTTAAATATCTCCAACTAAATATCTTCGAGCATGAAGCAAGAGTTCCTAGACTTGCACTCCGTATTCTCTGCAACAATCAGGGATTTATTTTCCCCGCCAGACGCTACTATGATCTACCGTCGTCATTAACGATATTTTGCATTCATACATCATATACTTCATGGCATATGCATAACACTCTCATCCATTTCAAAAAACATACAATATATACATAACCTACAAGATTCTCATTTATTTTGAGAATTTCATTACACAATACATCACATGCATCATGACATTGCATAAATATTAACTCACTTTTTTTTCAAGATACGAGTACAAGCAAATAAACAATACCTCCAATTTTCAAAGATCTAATTCAGTTACTACGAACGGTGCTGACACGATCAACATTCCAAGATCTAATTCGGTTACTACGAACGGTGCTGACACGATCAACATTCAAATATCTAATTAAGTTACTACGAAAGGTGATGACACGATTAACATTCAAAGATCTAATTCTATCATCACGAACGGTGAAGACACGATCATCTTTCCAAGATCTAATTCAGTTACTAAGAACGGTGCTGACACGGTCAACATTCAAAGATCTAATTCTATCATCACGAACGGTGTAGACACGATCATCCTTCCAAGATCTAATTCGGTTACTACGAACGGTGCTGACACGATCAGCATTCAAATATCTAATTCAGTTACGACGAACGGTGCTGACACAATCAACATTCAAAGATCTAATTCTATCATCACGAACGGTGTAGACACGATCGTCCTTCAAAGATCTAATTCAGTTACTACGAACGGTGCTGACACGATCAACATTCAAAGATCTAATTCAGTTACTACGAACGGTGCTGAGACGATCAACATTCAAAGATCTAAATCTATCATCACGAACGGTGTAGACACAATCATCCTTCAAAGATCTAATTCAGTTACTACGAACGGTGCTGACACGATCAACATTCAAAGATCTAATTCTATTATCATGAACGGTGTAGACACGATCGTCCTTCAAAAATCTAATTCAGTTACTACGAATGGTGCTGACACGATCAATCTTCAAAGAAAGAGGCAAATATAATTTATGTGAAGATTCAGTCTGACTCTCATCAATACATCGAATACAGTCTAGTATATGACTCATTCTGGCCTTCATATTATCAAAACCAGATGGCATCTTTAAGCCCATCTCAGACAATCTTTCTGTCAACATCTAGACGACATCTTTAAGCCCGTCTCCGACAGTACTTCACCAACACCTGGATGGCACTTTAAGCTCATCTCAGATAACTTTCTGTCAAAGTTCGGATGGCATCTTTAAGCCTATCTACGATAATGCTTTTCCTGGATGGCATCTTTTAGCCCATCTCCAAAAAAGTCCCTGCATCAGCAAGGGCAAATTTCTTGGTATTCTAGTGTTCAATCCTCTTCCACCTTCAGATTCCGAGAGGCACACAAACCAATCTACATCCTCAGGTTTAAGAAGATTGAACAGGGGCAGCTGTCATACCCCAAAATTTTCCCATCATATTTCAAGATATTTTGATCCACCTCACTTTCAAATGCTCAAGCATTGAGGAATAAGCACACTTACCTGTCTCCTAAGCAACAAGCTTTCAATTAGGGTTTTACCTCTCTCAAGGTGAAATCAACTTCTAATGCCTCAAGTGAACTCTATGGCCTCTCATATGGCTCAAAGAATCCCCATGCCAAGTTTAAAGCCTTGGATCACAAGATTGCTCAGTCAACTGCTCAAATGGCCAACAATCGACCAATTTAACCTAAAAGTCAACTAAGGTCAAATTACAGTCAAAACTCCTGATTTTTGGTCAACATCAACATTTTTAAGTAACATTCATCATTTGATCAAGGTTTGACCATGATTCATGAAGGAAAGCTCAGAAATCATCCAAACTTAAAGTTACAAAATTAGGGTTTCTAAGAGAAAGTCAACCCAACTTTGACTGATCATATCTCTCTCATGATTTATCATAAATTTCCCAACCAAATCTCATTTTGAATGAAATTGAATTCTCTACAACTTTGTCTCTCTAAAGCCAAGGCCATAAATGCACCATTTGAGAGATATGAGCCAAAACATTACAGGTCCTTCTAGAAATGCACAAAAAGTTGTATTTTGTCAGGACAATTATCATCAAGATAAAATCTCCAAATTAAAAATATGTTCCAAAGTGGCTTGTATAGGACATCTTGGGCTTTCCAAAAAGTCCTAAAACACTTCCATACCATAAAACTTGAAGGAGATATGTGTTGATAAAGTTGGTCAATTTTCAAGAGGTCCATGAGAGTCAATGTGAATAAATTTGCATTTTTTGACTAATGGGCCTATGTTTTGGACTTTGAACGTGATCACAAACTTACATAAGGCCCATGTTTCCATTCCATTATTTTTATTCCATTTATTTTGGATTTTATTCATTGAAATTCAAAATAAATCTAATAAAATGATGGAAAATATCAAAGAAATGATTGGAATCACTTTTTAACTAAATCTTGGGCATGAAAATCAAT
Source organism: Vicia villosa (assembly GCF_029867415.1). Taxonomy (NCBI): domain Eukaryota; kingdom Viridiplantae; phylum Streptophyta; class Magnoliopsida; order Fabales; family Fabaceae; genus Vicia; species Vicia villosa. The sequence continues at coordinate 194,825,524 of NC_081180.1, forward strand.
TCAAATCAAAGGGATTTCATTGAAATAATATTTGGCCAAGTTTAGAAAGATTTAATACAAAAATTCAATCAAAATATCTCACACTCCAATCTTCACAATTCCAAAAGATTTGAAACAAGTTTTATAACCCTAATATCATCCCTATAAGTACCATAATGCCTTCAGCATAAAGGGGACGGAAATTTGGCAAAAGGATTAGGGTTTCTAAAGGAGAAATATTCAAGAAAGCTGCAAACTTGGATCATGAATTGTAGTCGTTTTCAAGACCATCCATACATCCTGGTCGACTTCTAAGGTAACACATGGTGAGAATGCTTCATTAAACGAACCCCATGACACCCAGAATGCGTACTTCATGTTCATTCATGTTCTTGAAATTCATAGCTCATGTTTTATCGTGTGTTAATCAAATCTAACTATGTGTATGAGTTCATATTTATGTTTAGACCATGTTGGAATCATTGTGGGTGAGATTTGACGTGTGGAGTGAGATCCACCATTGTTAGGGCGTGGGAGGTTGAATCCTTCGTAGCAGGCTTAGCAATGTGTTTCAGGCCATGATAACACCGTAATTGAACTCACAAGGCGCGTTTTAGTGGGACTGAATAATCTTTACGCTTGCTTAACGTCTTATTTTGCAGATTCATGTTCATCAGTATTTGCTACGAATTGTTGTTGCAGAAACCGTAGCTAGTTCGTGGTGAAATCGTAGCTATTCTGGGCTGGGGGATCAACGAAGAAGATGAATAGTAGCCCTCCACGCGTGGCTTATTCTCATTCGTCAGTCAACAACTGGATTCTCTTATCCGCGCACGTGGCCTTTCCTAAATGGCCGGTTAACCAAACTGATTTCTCTCCCCTTTTCTGATTCGCTAGCCAGACATGCCTGGGACCCGGTTTGACCTTGTTTTTTTGAATTCCCCAATAAATGTCTGTCTTAATATTTAATTATTTGTGTGGAATTGATTAATGACTAAGCAATGCAGTACAAATGGCAAGAGTTGAAGGATGGGCACTTAAAGGACGGGGGTTCGATTCCTACGCCTCACCCTTTATTTTTACTCAACTATTTTGCCATATTTGATTCATAGTTACCATGAGGTCATGCTCTGTGCGCGTATGGTACGCCCTCACACATCTGTCGTTGATTCTCCATGAACCCAGTTCTGATGGCCTTAAAAACGAAACTCGATGGTGACCCCTAGCGAAGAGTCACACCAGATTCCAGCCATCCATACTATGTTCCTTCATTTTGTCTTTTTAGGTTTTTACTTTTTCTTAATTTATTTTCCTCATTTTCTTTTTTCTATCAATTAACCAATTAAAGTATAATATATTAATTAGGTTTAGTTAATTATACACTTAGAATAATTTAGTTAGCATAATTAGTTTAATCATTTAGAAAGTTAGGTTTCCCCATCAACCCTAATTTTCCTAACTGTATTTTTATTTGCGATTTTCTCTTCTCATCTCCTATTTTGTGATTGTCGCATGCCTTTAATTTTTTTAATTAACTAATTTATTTTTCTGTTATTTAAATTCTAGAAATCATGTATATGTCGCAAAAAGTTTTCTTGTAATAGTAATTAGGGCTTATATTTCTGTCTTTACTTTTCCGCACTTCCCCCGTTTTTGGTTATGTAATCCTTATCCCGAAGCCCTGTAATAGCGTAGGACATTTACGTTTCCGCACTTTATTTTTCTGAATGATATTAACTGCGTGGTTAAAAAAGTAGGGAGTGACAACAATTAATTGAATCTAGTTCCCATAATTCAAGATAAAATATCTGAATCTAACACACGTGATTGCTGCACACACTCACCTTTAGGGTAACTCCTCTTATGCTGCCTTTGAATAATAGTCAAGTCCCTCGGATGTAGGGATACCTTAGCCTGCTGCCTACGAACAAAATCATCATAAAAAGATCTCGTCCCTTTGATGCTGCCTACGATAAATGATCTTGATGATAGTCCCTTTCGATTGCTAAGGTATCCTTACTGGTTGCCTACAAATGACTATTCTCGTCCTTTCCTAAGACTCCATGCCCTTCTTATGGTATGGATAGACTTATGGCAAATGATGACCCTAGATGACCTGTACATCCAATGAAAAGACTACCTACCCTCCTTATGGTATGGATAGCCCTTTCAAATAAAAGACTTAAATAACAAGAAAGACAAACTTATGGTAGGTACTCTTAACTGCTTGCTCAACATTCACAACAAATTCAAAATTCTTTTCACACCTCTATTCAAAAAAACAATTTCCAAAAGGCTACACTTATTTACAAGTTAAAGTCCTTATTCGAAATCTTTTCTAAACACACACTACACATTTCAAACAATTCAATTCAAAAGTGAGCTAAGTATTAAGAGCCCATGGATAACTATGGCTGCCGCGTGGTGTCATTAAGCACTAATTAGTCCCTAGAACCCTAGTTGAACTTAACTTTGGCCAATAGGACGTAGCGAGATGGCTGGCTTTGGTTCCGACCGAAGTTGGTTGATACTCAAAGCTACGCTCATATGGACTGGACTTTCAGGATGTTTTCGGTCGGCGAATTTGATTGCTGAACTAAAATAATGCCTTCGAGAAAGGTCAATGATATGAGCTCCCTAAAACCCGATCTTCATCTAGGACAGGTTGAACCAACTAAACTTCAGTGTGGAGGGTATTTACCTATGAACTTCATGCAATCTTCTAAACCTAAGGACACTTGTGTGATTAGCTTGTGTGTGCTACTAACCCTTTGATTTCCTTGCAGGATTTGTTGGTGGGACTTACTTTTCCTTATTACCTTATGCTTTGCTTAATGCATTACATCTGCATGACATCATGACATCATAACATAACATGTTTAACTAACCCTTTCAAGGATCCTAGAATTTTAGGGCGCACAATTTCAGGTGCCATTATCAAGGACTAAATTCTCATCAAAGGGCAAGAGGATTTATTTTCCTCTGGCCACAGGCCTTCCAGTTCAGAGATACAGTACTTATCAAGGGGAAAGAGGATTTATTTTCCTCTAGCCATATGCCTTCAAATCCAGAAGTACAAGTATCCCGAATCAGAGGCTATGACCCATTGGATATGGTGAGCTTGATTCCCAAAGAAAAACATCCAAGAACTAGAATTCTTCCAAACGAAGATGCGACCAAATCATTTTCTAATGTTCCTAACTAAATTCCTTAAAGATCCTTGAAAACATTGCATGTGCATTTCATAAACATCACAAAACAGGTTTCCACATCAGGTTTCTCATCCCCTCTCGCTGTTTATTTCAGCACAAATGGATCTCGAGCGATCTGTTAGAAATCTTCAGGTTCAGAACGACCAGTTCTAAGAGATGATCCTTAACTTGGCCAAAGGCAAGAAGAATTGAAGGCATTGCTAATCAAGAAGGAGAAGGATCAGCATATGCACAAGGTAGTCAAGATAATTGGAAATCTAAACCTAAGCGATCATTTACTCCGTTGCACATGCCGCTGTCTCAAGTTCTGCAACAAATGTTTAAATCTAACCTATCATGAACATGCCTAAGAAAATGGCTTATTAAAAATACCAAAATCAATTGAAAAATTCTAAAAACTATCAACAAATATCTAAACACCCTAAAGTATTTAAAACATATTTTTATGTATTTTTAATCTCATGGGAAAATGATTTATCAAGCAGAAATGGGAAAGAAACAATTGTTAACAAAAAATAATTCTGCCTAAGCTGGGGGTAAGAAAGCAATTATCTATTAAACTGAAATTATATGTTATATGGCGCATGGGCCAAAAACCAGGAGGTGTGGAAATTAAAATGCCAGGCACAACTAACGAATATGTGGCCCACACTATTACACATACCCACTCTTACTCACATTTTATATCCATTTTCCTTTTATTCTTTAATCAGCATGCATATTGTTATAACTTAAATTTTTTATTCAATTTAAAGTGAAAAATCATGTAGACATGGTGTCAATTGGGAACAATTCTTGCATGGACACAACTATAAATCTATATTCTTAAGCACAACCAATAAGAAGAGAGTAATTTTTAATTTATTTTTATTTTAATTTTGTTTTTAATTGGATTCATGGGGTGGTTGAGATTATGAAGGAGAGAGAAAATTGTTAATTTATTTTTTAATTAATTAAAATTATGTGATTGGTTGTGTGTAAAACAATTTCTTAGGTCCGTGTCCACCTAAGACATCCAAAACAACACCACCTGCAAAAACAATTTCTTAGGTCCGTGTCCACCTAAGACATCCAAAACAATTTCTTAGGTCCGTGTACGCAAGCTAATATTAAACATCCAAAACAATGAGAACCTGCAAAAATTCAACTATATGCAACAAGCAACACCACATACATGTAAGTCTAACTCCAGTCTCCCGGTATGAGGAGCACGCGCCAGATGCATATGAACCTATCATATTTCTACAATGATGAGAAGGTTTGGAAAGAACTTAACTGAAACAAGTCTTGAGCAAAAAATAAGAAAACTCTACACTTTTTCGTGTTCCTGATGATGGTGATGATTTGCAGTTAAAATGAATACGAATCCGAGAAATAAACTCGAGATTCAATGCTGACTCGGACCTTAGCTGAAGATGATGCTACCTTGAAGAGAGATTCAATGCCTCTTGCAAGTGAAGATGATGATGATCACGTTGAAAGATGAAAAGCTGATGATGGAAGTGGTGACGATGATTGTGTTTTGATGATGGTTAAGAAGGTTGAGAGGATGATGGAGGTTTCTGGTTGTTGAAAGTTTTTTACAAGTTTGTTATGGAGGTTGTTGAATTAAGATGAAGGTTGAGAGAGAGGAGAGAATGAAGAGAGAGCTTGGTAAGTTGAAACTGAAAAAATGAAAAATGATTTGTTCTAGGAAAATTGTGAAGGGTTTCCATATATATGTGTGAGGTTAGGATTCATGTGCAATGGTGTGTTGCCCATAGTGTAAGTGTAGTATTATTTCTCCAAACTTAGTGCACAAGTAGTGTGTACTTAAGGTATGTTATTCCCTTGCTTTTAAATCTCAGAAGTTATATGGCATATTTGTGAAATGGTTGTTGAGTCCTTTTCCTGCGCGTGGCCTTACTGCATGTTCCCAATATGTACCTTACCAAGCCAATCAGATTCAAGACTCACACTTTATGCATGTATACCTCAAGAAACAGGCCACCACCTAACCTGAACTTTAGCTCAAACTGAAGAGGTCGTGGGATATAAAGTAATTTATGTTGGAGAGTTCTCAAAATAAGGCTTGTAGCTCCTTTGGTAATATCATATATATATATATATATATATATATATATATATATATATATATATATATATATATATATATATATATATATATATATATATATATATATATATATATATATATATATATATATATATATATATATATATATATATATATATATATATATATATATTATTAATTAATTAATATTAACATTAGAAATTCAGGTTCGTCACAGTCTATATTCATTGTTAATATATGTCAAGGTAACGATGTATTATAAATACTAAATTAACAACTCTCTTTCCAAACTTTAATCCACAAAATACAGAAACAAGAATGGATCGTCAAACTAAATCCCACGTGAAGAAAGTCATTGGCTCTCCAAGAAAAACTGTTGGAAAAGATAACAAATCACCAAGAAAGACTGCTGTTCCTCGACAAGCAGCAACTGCCATACCTGTAAGTAAATTATTTTGCAACTAATCTTCCTTTTTAGTATAGCGCTTTTCAATCTTCACGAAAGGATCTTCTTCTTGCTTCTAACCATCCAAAAAGATATGTGTTTTACTGTTAATCTTTATCATCATCATCTTGAAATTAATATTGCTTAAAGATCATGTAATCAAATTATAAATGGCTTCTCAAATTCTTGTGTATTCTTGATTTGTAGGATAATAGTGTTGGGTTGAGCAGATATATTATTCCTGAAAAACCAAGAGACCAATCAAAGACCATTGTTGTTGAACTCAATGCAACAATAAAATCAGTAAGTACTGCATATATATGCATTTGTTAATCATGGAAGTACTATAGGTTCCTTATTATTGTGGTGTTGCATTCTGATTTTGTAGGTGAATAATCTGTTGGGAGAAAATATGGAACAAAATCCAAGAAATGAAGGTGAGAAGAATGAAAATAACAAGACTGAGGCGATTAAAACTGGCAATCGCGTTATGGAGAAAGATGATATGTCTTGGCCTGAGTTATTTGCATGGGAGTTGAAAAATGCAAATGGAGGAGAGTTGATGAAAGAGGAAGATGTTGCAATGATTTCCACCAATAAGGATTTGTTGAAAGAATGTATTGATTTTAAGAAGTAAAGGCAAATACACTGATACAGTGATGAAAGAGGAGAGTATTTAGTTGTATTTGTTGGATATTTGATCTATTTTCTTCATTTCCTTTCCTTTTTTGAAATGATATGATTAAGTTGATGTTCAAAAGTTCAACCATCAATTGTTTCTTTATCGATGAATTAGTAGTCTTTGGAATGGTACTACAACCATATGTATACATGTTGCAATTCATCTATTACGATTCCAATTCCATCTTGTTAAGTACTGGAGGAGATGAATTTGCATCATCTTCTCAGATTTTTCGCAGATGCAAAAATGACTATATCGCAGTCTTACAGTAGGTTCCAAACTTTCTTATAAGGTTAGAGCATGGTGAGTCCGGTCAGCGATGTGCTTTGATCATAACTGATGGTGCTTAGGATAATTAGTGGATATTACAGTTTATAATGAATATTCTATTTATAGAGGTTAGGGTAATATATAGTTTCCACTCCAATCTTGGCCATTAGGGTAGCCATCTTACTTGCATAATAACTATATGAATTTATTAGAGACATCAAATTTGCTAGTAGATACCATGTGCTTGGACTCAAGTCATTTACCATAGACCAACAAACAATTATAATCTTTCTAGTAAGCATAATCATATGCAGTTTTTCCTCTTTTATCTAAATGTCCTAATTGAAACTGAGACATAAATGTCATCCTCGTTAAGTTTAATTATTTATTTCCTAATAATCCTAAGCAGTCGTTTATACACAAAATGAAACTAATATCACATATTGTTTCAGTTCAATGAGACCACACAATATTATACATCTCTCTCAATCGAAAAGCCTTACTCATATTCTCGTTATCAAGGATGGAGAAATCTTCTCTACATCACTCACATTCTTCAACATGTTTCATTTCATTGTAGACCCAGTATCTATTCTTAGGTTCAGTTTGAGAGTTGGTTTTTAGAAAGTTTGAAGGATCCCAGCTATATCGAGAAATCTATTTGATATTTCTAAAAATTTTAAAAACAATACATTATATTAACATATAAAATCTTCCCTTCCAAAACTAAATCTTAAACAAATCCTTATGAAAACATTGCTACACATAATTTTGTAATATTTTTGAACTATAGTTGATCATAAAACAATAGTAGTCACTTCAAATAATTGGACTACAAAAATATACTTACCATGATAATTGATTATGATATTTACTCAAAATTTATGCATTCTCATAATAGATCATCATGTATATATAAATATTTTCCTTTATATATATATATATATATATATATATATATATATATATATATATATATATATATATATATATATATATATATATATATATATATAAAAGTGTGTGTGTGAGAGTGTGAGTATGGGCGCGCACGACTTAACATTTATGTTACTTACATGTGAGATATGATCATGAATCTCTTGTTGAGAACTTTGGTTCTCCGTTTCAATATATCATTGCATATAAAAAAAACGTTACATTATAATCATACTCGGTCCAAGGGTTTATAGATATTCACTACTATAAATAATATATTTCACATCGGACACGAAATGCATTTAATCTCGGTTAAATAAGCGAGGCAACGAACAGTGTCATGACAAGATGCCACTTTAAATACCCCTCGATTAATAAAAAAACCAAATGGTTGAATTATCTGCACATGGGTTCGAACTCCAGCATCTGCATTTTAATTATTTTCAAAACTAGTGCAACATACCTCTCGGTTTATCAATAAAACCGAGGGATAAGATAGATTGGTTTTTAAAACTCAATATATTATTTACACAGCATATTAATAAATTAATTTGTTTACAAACTACATTGTTTATCTAGAATATTACATTGTTTATACATAATGTTAAAGTAAAAAATTAATTTTCCGGAAGATCTAGAATTTAGATCTTCAAATCATAGAATTTTGGTGAAGAGAAAATGTTGGGTGCAGGATATTTTGAAATGCTTTTGTATACATTTGTTTTTGAAATAAAACAAAAAAAATTAGATAAATAAATTATTTTCTACTTAAATAAATATATAAGAACATAAACCTGAAATCCAAATAATTTTCTGCTCTTGCAATTCATCCTAGAGATTTTTTCATGGAAAATGCTCTTGCAAACTTTAAAGTGATGGATGTAGATAGTTTCAAGCGCTTCATGATGTTTCATTATCTTTTTTTGATGCTCTGAATGTTGTTATAATAGAAATTTTTATATTTCACGTGGATCACTAATGGTAGTGTCTTGGGCGTTGATACTCATGAAATTGACGACAAGGATTTGTGTAAGGATGATGGTCAATATCCTCAATAATCACGCCAAAATTATCACTTCGGTTTTGATAAAATCAAAACTGAGGTAACATATGTTTACCCCTCGGTTTTAAAAAAACTGAGGTAAATAATCTTTTTTTAAACATTACATTGTTTACACAAAATATTAAACAAATCAAGTTTCATCATCGTCGATGTAATTCAAGATTTTGTTGCATATCTTATATGCATCCAACTTCTAATCTTTTCAAAGGTTGAACTCCCTTCTTTGATTAACTCAAAGCAAGAATGATCTTCTGCACCTGCAATCTATCATAGAGAACTTTTCCAACCTTCTTTAACGAAGTGATATTCCAAAAATACAACAAGAACAACATCAACACCATTACGTGAGATAGATTGCAAGGGCAAAAAAATATTTTGTTCAAGTATAGAAGAACATTGTAAAATCTGCTTCACGAGTGTTTTTATAGTAAAATCTTATTATTTTATCCCTTAATAATTACATAAACCAAAGGGATAGATCATTTAATACACACTTATAAACAAATAAAAACATAAACCACTATACCTGGGATTTGAAGCATGTCCTGAATTGTTTTTCCTCTCGGTTATATTAAAAACCGAAGGAATATGTGTTTTTTTTTTTTTAAATAAATGGGGCACCATGGCATTATAGCTCGGTTTTATTTAGGCTGAGGTGAAAGCTTTGTCATGAAATATATTATTTGTAGTAGTGATTACTCCTTCATATGTAGGATAGAAAACCCATCTAGACATCTATGTTCCTTCACATAACTCACCGAGTACCTAGTCAACCGACTCTATATAGTTATCCTTTTACAGACAATGTTTGACTGTACTAAAGTGATCAACTACTCAAGTAGGGACTATAGTGGTTTTAGGTCAAAGGATGAAATATACCATTATCACTATGAAAATACTTATGGCACTTGTATAACACATTATGTAGTATTCTTATCAATCTAGTATAAATATGACTCATGATATTTATGCATATGCAAATACCCAATATTTTATATCCATGACCTATAAAATATGGTCTTCAGTCTACTCACGTAATAATCTTTATACATTATTGTTGTCCTATTTGACATTAAAGATTAACTATAGATACTCTCAGAATGACAAGGTTATACTTAATGGCATATTACGACTAAGTCACACTTAACATTACATTAAATGAATCAACTATTCTATAGACTTTATTACTTTAAAAACAAACATAATAAAGAAAAATATTTTATTATAAATTATAAACATGGTATAAGTTTTTAGTTTAATCATAAAAACATTAGTCGTTACGGCTTACCCCAACACTTGTCAAAGCTTTATCTTTTATATTTTTCAGCTGGCTTTGAATAAAAACTTCTTCATAGCAATGGCTCCCTTGAGCTCTTTAAATAGTAGATGTAACATAATTGTCACCTAAAGTGAACCTAGAGTGACTCGTTTGGTCTCTAACTTCCTACATTATTGGATCTTATTATGAATTATATGTTTTACAATATCAACAAGTTACTGAATAAATTATATTGTACATTCTTAATTCTAGTTGTTTCTAATGAAAGACATAATCATTACCACTTTGTTTTTGAGGTGTGGAACAACTGTCGGAGCACTAGAAGTAGCGAGAAGAGACAAAATCATTTGTACTCCTATTAAATATGAACGTTCATCTTATAGTCATTGGTCAAACCTCCTTGTAGATATCAATGATGATTGATCCATACTATTGAGATTACTTTGACACCGTATATGGATACGCCAGTAAAGTCGTAACCCAATGATCGAAAATTTTTAGTGGTACTAGTAGTAATGTTCCGTTGGGCGTTCCAAATTTATTGTAGAACCTTGAAAATTTAGCTGAGATTATGATGATAGCTCTCAATAATGATTCTCGTTTTCTAAATAAGAAGAAACTATGTCTTCATTTTTGGATTTCCTAAAAGACTCCAAAGAACACTAAGTACGACCGTAAGAAGTTGAACTACTTGTGAGTGCACCTTCCTATTAGATATTTTGCATGATGTCAAAACTAGGATATTTTAGAGTTTTTGTATATTGGACAGTATCATCTGAGTTTTAATGTGCATCTTATTACTAGGGAACTTATACTGCATTTAGAAAAGGTTGTATGCATCAAAAATCATATTGTATGTGCATCTTAGTACTAGGGAACTTAGAAAGCATTTAGAAAAGGTTTTATGCATCAAAAATCACGTTTTATGTAAAAAAAAATTGGCTTATGTGTTGACACATACATGTTATGCGTTGAGACATGTAGATCATTATTAAGGCCTATAGACCCTATTTACATGAGTCGACACATAATGTAACTTTTGTTTGTATGTGTGGACACATAGAAGAAATTTTTCCTCTATGAGTCATCACATACGACTTATGTGTCAACACATGTATTTGCTTTTTAAAGCCTGCAACTTTTGTTTCCATGTGTCAGCCCATGGGATTCTTCAAGTCGACACATAACAGCAAATTTACTGCTATGAGTCGACACATGACCTTCATGTGTCGACACATGTGTCAACATGTGTCTGCATATGACTTACATGTGTCAACACATGTGTGAAAAAAATTTTAATTTTGCATTCTTTTCTAAACCTCTAGTGTTCTTTTGGCCTCAAACTTGCACACATATAAATACCTAACACGTGCATCATTTCAAGTTAATGAAACTATAATCACATACAAAGATTGCTTTTCATCTACAATTAAACAATATGAATACACAAAAACAAACTGCACATAATCATATTTTTGGGTGCCATCTAGATTCAGTTTGATAACGACCAATTTAGGTTTGTGACCGGATAAATTGTGTTGAGAATCTTTGGCGGTTTCATTGGAAAAACACTGAGGGTTTATCCTCCAAGATCATGGTGTTGATTTGGGGGTTTTTACAAGATTTTGCTATTCAGATTCGATCGAGTGAAAGCTTTGGAGAACAGGAGGTTCTTGTAAAGGAGTAACGTGAGATGGTGAATCGATTGGAAATCTTGTGTGACAATAATTCGCACTTTGGATTCGAAAGAATGAAAGCTTTGAAGAACAAAGGTTTCTTGTAAAGGATTAGCGTCAAACCGTAAATCTTATTGGTATTCACTACGAGAAAAATGGCAAGTTGCAACATATAGGTTGCGATGGTTCCATGAGAACTATCCTTATTTCTAAATTACAGCGGGTGAATCAATGAATTACGAGAGTTTTTGCCAACCTTCGTTTGATTTTTTAAAAAATATATTAAATATTCATGACGGTTATGGTCCCAACTTCCATAAATAATAGTTTGTGACGGGTATCAACCGTCGTCCCCCCAAATTCTCTATGAAACTTGTTCTGGACCGGCCCAATCCAGTCAATTGGGCCACTCCCGCCTTCGGTCCAATACACGTCAGAGCGCACGTGGTGGATTCCAACCGACCAGACTGGGCAAACGGGCCAAATAACCGACCACGAGGATCCCAGGTGCTCGGTAAATAATCATTCCACGCGTCTCCTGAATATTCGCCCCAGAAGGAGGAGTCTAATCCGCTCGCTAAAACATCTTATAAATAGCCCTCTACATACAGAGGGCAGGGTAATCTTTTTCTTACCACTAAAACCCCATTATTTTGTTGTACCCTGTGAAATACATACTTACTTTGGAATCGGAGTGCCTTGCAGGTACAACACCTTTTTTCCCATATTCGTCACCCCGAAGTTCAAGCATTCATTGTTGCTAGCCATCCGATCTGCTCGGTAAGATTAGTGGCGACGTCTGTGGGAACTCTAGCTCCCCCGTTCCTTTTTATTGCACCTTCTTGATCCTTTCTTGTAACCTGCAAGAACCCAGGAACCAAAGCTTCAACCATATCATTACTCATGGCCGGCAATAACGAAGATCTCTCATCATTAGACGCTGCAATTCTCAAGAGAAACGACATCTCCATCGTTCCTCCATCCAGAAACACCGTTCCTCGCGACGGTGTCACAGCATCCCCCTCCCCTAAAGATCTCCAAGATGATCAGTCTCATCGCTTCGAAGATACAAGCGGGAAGGACAACCACGAAGAAAATCTGGGCAACCCTTTCCTCTCAAAGGGGGAGACTCCCCCGGACCAGACCCTAAACGTTGTCCTAGCCGCTCTTGCCCGGACCAATGCACTCTTGCAACAGCAAAGTAGCCGAATCCAGGCCCTCGAACAGAAGCGCCGTTCAAGGACTCCCCCCGATCACAAAACTCGTTCTCGACGCGAAGGGGTCACCAAGAAACGTCCACGGTCCCCTTCCCCCAAGAAGAATTAGGACCCATCTTCCAAGAAACGACCGAGCGATCAGCATTCCCGTCATCGCTCGCAGTCCCCCCGGTCAAGAAGGAGATCTAGGTCACCCCCAGGTAAACACAACAACAACCGGAGGCGACGCAGGCGCAGCTAGAGTCGATCTATCTCTCCCTCCGCCAGCGACGACGAGTAAGAGCGTCGCGGTCCTCTATCCTAGGCAATTCTAGAGGCTCCCCTACCAACCGGTCTCAAAAAAACCCCTCCGTTAGGGACGTACGACGGGACCACAGATCCAGACGAGCACATTGAGAACATTGACGCCCTTCTCGACTACAGAGGAGTGCCCGGCGCCATTAAATGCCGTTTGTTCCCGACCACCCTACCAAAAAGAAGCCATGACTTGGTATAAATGTTTTCCAGACGAATCCATCACATCATGGAGGGTGCTCGGAAAACTTTTTTCCACACATTTCACGGCCCCCCGAAGACACCCAAAGTCAGAAGCCTCCTTGGAAGCCATTATCCAAGGAAAGGACGAGTCTTTACGGGCATACATAGAAAGATTCAATAAAGCCATACAAGTATCCACCACTGCCCATATGAAGAAGTTTTTGCTCGAGCGCGGCCTCCAACCACGCTCGGACTTTGCTAAAACCGTCGGGATTGAAACACCGGCCACTCTCGACGAATTCTTCCTCAAAGCCCAAGCCTACATGCAGTATGAGGAGAAAGAAGCCGCCCACACCATCCGCAATTCCAGGCACGAAGAGAGCAGTAAAAATGCCCGCCAAGATGAGTCTCGTCGAGGGACTGACAAAAAGAAGGATGATAAGACTCGGGACCCCAAGGACTACAAAGCCCCCGCGGGGAAATTCCGACAGTACACCCCGCTAAACGCGTCAAGGGAGCGCATCTTGAACAAATGCGCAAACGCCGAGTTTCAGACGGGCAAGGTCCGGTTCCCAAAGAGCTTGCCCGCCCGGCCAAACGTAGATAAATCGAAATTCTGCCGTTTCCACAAAGGCCACAGGCACAACACTGAGGATTGCATCCACCTTAAAGATGCCATAGAGATATTAATCAGAGAGGGTCATCTAAAGCAATATGCAAAGAAGCAGGAGGCTGCTAGAGAAGCTAAGCCAGTCACCGAGGAAAAGCCGGCGGAGGATACACCCGCCATGCAAGTGGCCATGAGCATTACCAGGCCGGAGGATTTTTACCTCCCTGACTGGGCCAACGCGGCAACCACCTATTCCTCCCACAGCACATGGGAGAGGTTCCCGTCCGCAATGGTCATATCAGGCGGGGGTTTCAGCAAGCTGATCGTCGGATCCGTAAAACGCAAGTTCGACGAGCTAATCTCGGCCAGCGCAAACATAGCCTCAACCTCCGACCAAGCCAAAGGCAGTCCCTCCTTAATATCCTTCTATAAAGAGGAGTTGCCCGGAGGAGCACCTAACGAGACCATCCCGCTCCTTATCCGAGCACGGATGGCTAATTTTGATGTACGACGAATTCTGGTCGGCTAGGGAAGTTCAGTAGACATCATGTACTCCCAATTGTTCAAAACGTTGTAGCTGAACGACAGTCACCTTACACCATACGTAGGATCGGACCTACAAGGATTCAATGGCATTGTAACCAAGCCATGGGGATTCATGGAACTCATAGTTTCGATCGGGTCGGCAGAGACCACCAGGGCAGTGAAAGTCCAGTTTCTAGTCATCGACTGCCCATCAATATACCAGTGCATCCTCGGACGCCCCACCCTAACCGAACTAATCGCGGTTTCCTCAACCGTACATCTCAAGCTCAAATACTATACGACCAAAGGACAAGTAGCGACACTCAACGGCGACATCGAAGCAGCCAGGAGGTGTTTCGAAGCCTCCGCCAAGGGCCTGAGCGCGATAAAGACACCGGCCCAAGAGAAGACAGCAGCCAGCGCTACTCCAGAAACCAACAAATCTATGCCCCGCATCGACACCGTCGACCTCGACAGTCGTTTTCTGGGAGAACCCGAGCAGAGCATCAACTCAGGCACATCCGAAGGGATCCTCCGACCAATTACGGACGGAGACTTTGAACTCGTAGCCCTGGGAGAAGATCCGACCAGGGGAGTCAAGATCGGGTTGGACCTGCCAGACCTGGCCAAAAGGCAACTCAAAGCTTGCCTCCGTGAGAACGCCGACCTATTCGCTTGGAGCGCTGCAGAAATGCCCAGACTAGACGCAGAAGGGGCTTACCATCACCTAACCATCGATCCGACCTGCAAGGCCGTCGCTCAGAGAAGAAGAAACACAGTCACCAAAAAAAACGGTTGCGGCGGAACTAGCTGTAAAAGACCTCTTAGAGGCCAGGTTTATATCTGAGGCCAAGTACACTACTTGGCTCTCCAATGTTGTACTTGTTAAAAAATCAAATGGAAATGGCGCATGTGCAATGACTACACCGATCTTAATAGGGCTTGCCCAAAGGATGCTTATCCTCTCCCTAACATAGATAAACTAGTTGATAATTCTGCCGGCTTTAAATTACTTTCATTCATGGACGCATATTCCGGGTATAATCAAATACCCATGGCTAAAACTGATAAGAAGTATACGGCCTTCATGACCGAATCAGGCAACTATTACTACAACGTAATGCCCTTCGGTCTGAAGAACGCTGGTGCGACGTACCAGCGCATGATGAACAAAGTCTTTCAAGCAGAGATAGGTGATATGCTCGAAGTCTATATGGACGATATGATCGTCAAATCCCAACGGGAAACCGATCACGCCGTTCACCTTAAAAAGGTTTTCGAGCAAGCCCGAAAGTGTAAAATGAGATTCAACCCAGAAAAATGCACATTCGGCGTTCACGCAGGAAAATTCCTCGGCTTCTACTTAACAGAAAGAGGAGTCGAAGCCAACCCGGATAAGTGCAGGGCCTTCTCAGACTTACCTACTCCAAATTAGAAAAAGTCTATCCAAACCTTGAACGGCATGCTCACCTCACTATCCAGATTCGTGGCAAAATCCGCGCAGCATGCCCTACCACTATTCAAACTCCTCCGCAAAGAGACCACATTCGAGTGGAAAGAAGAGTGCGAACGCGCCCTCTCTCATCTGAAATGGGCATTATCCAGCCCACCAGTTTTGTTTAGACCGAAAGCTGGAGAAATCTTATACCTTTATCTCGCCGTAGCCACCAAGGCCGTTAGCGTGGCCTTGATACGAGAAACCTCGGAAGGCCAGAAACCCATTTATTTCACAAGCAAAGTACTCTAGGGCCTCGAGATCAGATATCAACAGATCGAAAAGGTCGAACTCGCGTTAATAACCGCGGCCCAAAGACTAAGACACTATTTCCTGGCACATACCATAGTCATACGAACCGAGCAACCCGTAAAACAATTACTTACACGCCCTGACATGGCCGGGAGAATGCTCCGGTGGTCGTTGGAACTTGCGGAGTTTGACATCAAATACGAGGGAACAAAAGCCCTTAAAGCAGAGGTCTTGGCAGACTTCGTAGCCGAAATGGCCTTCCCCGAAACAACAAACAACAACGCCCGAAGGTGGACCCTATACGTGGACGGAGCTTCAAGCTCGACCGGCAGCGGAGCAGGGATCATTCTTGAAAGTGGAGAAGGAACCCTCATAGAAGTATCCCTCTCACTATCATTCCCAATATCTAACAACCAAGCAGAGTATGAGGCCCTGCTAGCCGGGATACGCCTCGCAAACGACTTAGAAGCCGAAGAAATTGAGGTATTTACTGACTCCCAATTGGTCGCATCACACATCTCGGGTGAATATCAGGTTAAGAGTGAAGCCTTCGCCGAATATCTAGCCCTCGTGAAAGAAAGACTGACCCGATTCAGGAGCGCCAAAGTAAAACACATCCCAAGGGAACACAATGCTTGAGCAGACGTCCTATCAAAACTAGCGAGCATAAGAAAGAAGGGAGGTAACAAATCCGTAATCCAGGAAATATTACCAAAACCCAACACCGAGATCTCGTCCTCCCTCTCACTCGTAAACGCAATAGGAGACACGTCCTGCTGGATGACCCCTGTGTACAATTACTTAACAAGTGACCTCTTGCCCACCGATCCGAAAGAGGCCTCCACCATCCGAAGACGAGCTTGCTCATACGTCTTAGTCGAAAATTGCCTATACCGACGAGGATTTTCCATACCTCTCCTCAAATGTATAGACGAGGGCACAGTCCCCCACATACTCCGAGAGATACATGAGGGAATCAATTCCCAACACCTAGGAGGAAGATCACTCGCCCGGAAGGCTCTCCGAGCAGGTTACTATTGGCCAACGATGCAAGACGACACCAAAGAATACGTTAAGAGATGCGACAAATGCCAGCGTTTCGGGGACATGCACCTGGCGCCCCCCAACGAACTCAAATCTTTATCATCTCCCTGGCCATTTGCGTGGTGGGGAATGGATCTCCTTGGTCCGTTCGACTATTTTACCAAATGGATCGAGGCCGAGCCACTGGCCAAAATCACATCCCTGAACATACTCCGCTTCTACAAAAGAAACATCCTCGCCCGGTTCGGGGTACAATTAGCCATCATCACCGACAACGGCACCCAGTTCACAGACGGGCGCTTCCAAAAATTCGTCACTAAATTAGGTACGAAGCAACATTTCGCGTCTGTCGAGCACCCACAAACGAACGGGCAAGCAGAGGCCGCCAACAAAGTGATTTTGAGGGGCCTCAAAAGAAGACTAGACGAAGTAAAAAGGGGATGGGTAGAAGAGCTGCACAGCATCCTATGGGCCTATCGCACTACCCCATATTCCACTATCGGGGAAACCCCCTTTCGACTGACATACGGAACGGAGGCCGTGATCCCCGTCGAAATACATGTGCCCTCTAGACGCATCGAAGAGCCACTCGAGACGGAGAGTAACACCGACGCAATCAGAGAAGAGCTCGACCTGGTTGAAGAAATTCGCACTGGAGCCGCTCTATGCGAAGCTTCACTTAAGCAAAAAATCGCCCAGAGACATGACGCTAAGGTCATTAAACAGGAATTTAAAATAGACAGCCTAGTGCTAAAAAGAAATCACAAGGATTCCCGAGAAGGCAAACTGGCCGCGAATTGGGAGGGCCCCTACCGTGTCCGGGCAAAGACAGAGAACGGGGCATATTACTTAGAAAATTTGCAAGGAGAAGAACTCGCTCGACCTTGGAACGCTGAAAAGCTTAAACAGTATTACAGTTAGAAACACAGGTGCGGCATGGTACGCGCCGAGCACCTATTCATATTACAATAAGACAGAAGCCTGCTCTACTAATCAAACAGACTCCTTGTCCTTCGGGGGGCCCGAATACCGAGCTCCCCGTCGTATACAAGTACCATGATGGCAGAACGCCCCGCTCGCGAGGGGACCGTTGACGCCATGAGCCCCGGAACTCAATACAACGAAATCCGAGACTCACCATATGCTAGGCCCACGTCCCCGGCAATCGACCACAGTTCCATACACTGGGCGATCAAATACGTCAAAAGTCGAGCAAATCTTCATAAAATACAACACAAATACGCAAAGGAACAGTGTTTTATTCATCCATTAATGAGAAATTACAAAAACAAACAGTTAAAAAGAAAACGTTTCACTCCTCTCGATTGGCAAACTCTTCCGAATGAATATATTGATACCAATCTTCATCCCACTCGGTCTCAGAACCATTAGCATCAATCACGACCCTCACACCGGTCTCCCGAGCGCGAGCATCTGAACTGATAGAGCCACGAGAACGAGAAGCTGAGTCGGTCGAAGCCTGCTTCTTCTCCTTCACATTCTTCACTCCACGAGAACACGAGGTTGAGGATACCTTTTTCTTGTTAGCTCCACCCATCCCTGCGAGAAATGAAGAAAGAGAGGTCCATAAGACCTCCTTTTATATGGGAAGAAGGGGAACAACAATATCGGAAAAGAATAAAGCAATAAAGAGGAAATACTTTGGAAACCAATAAACACGTTTCCCAAAAAAGGAAAACGCATGCGCACAAGTTTCAAAGAAAACAAAGCATAAGCGTTAAAAACTAAGTGCATTAAATAAGAAACGGGCAAAGAACCCGCAAATGTGCCCAACAACGGCCATATAGACCGAGCTGGTAAATTGTACGTACAGAATCAAAACGGGGGGCATATCCCCCAGAATAACAACATTACAAAATAACAGGCACACAGGCCCCACACTTAGACAACGAAAACACTTCAAACACCTTTCTCGGCTTGGGCATCCTCGGCTTCCTGCGTCACCAGCTCCTCCCCAAAGGCTGGAGAAACAATCTGGTCGCCCTCTACACGATGGTAAGGCCCGGTACCTTCAACCACCAATTCCACCCCCGGATTCTTCAATTTAAGTTGGGCCACAGTGGAGTTATAGGTATCCTCGGCAGCAACCACACAATCACCGCCCAAGACTCTGATGTATTGGATCAGTTCTGCCCGGGTTAAAAGAGCCCTCTCCTCTTCCGACTCATCCTCAGCAGGAATCTGAGAACGGCAAAGAGAGGCCTCTCTAACCGAGGAAGACAACATTGTTCCATACAGAGTTCTGGAGAGCAAGGTGTATTGACCTTGCAGGTCCACCAGAGCACCCTCTTTTTCGCTCAGCCGAGCCTTCACAACATCCAGCTCCTCGCCCATCTCCGTCAGCAGCCGATCCTTTTCCTCCATAGCAGAAGTCATCATCTTGACCTGCTCTTGAAGCAACCCCGCCGCCTCCGCCGACAAAGGCGCCGAGCGGGCATAGAGGGTGGCCATCTCCAGAAGCCGGACCATAGCCGAAGCATCCTGCACAAGGAACCTCTGACGAATCGAAGGCTCCAAACCCTCAATATGTAGAGACTCAGCATGCGGAATAGTCAAGGAAGGACCGCCTTCGAAGAATCTGGGCTGGAGAAAGCACGAAGGAAAGGTGAAGATATCAGCAGCCTCTTCCTGGGTAAGATCCACGGCTTCAGTTCTCTGGCGCTTGCGGCGGACCAAGGCGCCTGGATCAGGCTGTGGACGGAGGGGAGAAGGAAGCACCGTAACTGGCCTCAAAGATTCATCTTGATCAGAATTCCTCAGGGGGGAACCAGTAACACCAGCGGAGGAGGAGGAAGCACCCGATCCCGCGACCGGGGACCTTTGCACAGCTGCTAACCGAGGACCTGCACTTTTCTTAACAACCCCTTTCAACTTGCTGGCCTGCCTAAGCATCCGGTCATGAAGGGCATGATCTATTGACTATGCAAAAAAGAAAAACGTAAGAAACCTGCCCCTCACAAAACTTCTAAGAGAGGAAAATACTAAAACAACAGAGCTGAAATAAAAGACGAAACATAACAAAAGGGGGTGGTACCTGTTAGCTGAAGATTTCGTTTGGGAAGAATATCCTTCGAAGGTTTGAAATTCGAAGGAAGATGGTTACTGATGGCCATCTTTGAGATCAAAAATGGCTACTGATGGCCATGTTTCAAGAATGATGGTTTAAGTTGGGACGGAGACAGTTAGCACTGAAGCTAAATTCGAATAGAATCATCATCGGGACTTAAACGTTTTCACGAAATATGTAAAGTACTGAAGCTTCGCGTATTTTCGTGGCATTCTCGATTCTGATTACGTTGCCACGCGTCGAAAGAGGATTCAGGCGGGAGGATTTGAATTTCGAAGTAGTTTATATAACTGCACAAAGACATATGGCATCCCAAGGATTCTCGTGAGTAACGTGGCATCAGATTAGTGTAGGACTGTTAGGGTCAAATTTAGTATAAATAAGGGTCTTAATGTTAGGATTCCGTGTGTTCATTTTGTACAAATCACTCACATATTGCTCAAGTATCAAGTGTTAAGAGAACGAGTTCGCTGAGAAATGTACGTATGACACCAACACCATTTTAAATACATTTGTATTTTCCTTTATTCAAGTATCTTTCGATAATACTGCATTTCGTTTACTTCCTGTCATTTACATTCCTGCACTCGTTATTTTCATTCTATCTATTTTTGAAGCATTTAAGTTTCTGCACTTTAAGATTCTTGCACTTTTACAGTTTTTGTCTTATTGTTATACCCCAAAATTTGCCCGCATCTTTTTTCAAGAAAACATCAATCTAAAAAATTAAGAGCTTCATATAATCTTGGATTTTTATTCCATAAATATCCTGATTTATGAATACTTGGTTTTTAGAGTTTTTCTTATACGGTATTTTGACTCGCTGTTGAATTTATTCTTACACAAACGCCAAGTACTGTTTATTACTTCACACACGCTATTTATTTGAGATTTATTTACAGATAAATAGTACTGACGCAATTGGTACAGAACTAAATCTTTTTGCAGGCGCAAAGTCCGGGGATTCAGACTGTACTGGTAACAAGTAAATTATTGTTAACTTTTGTTTCCCACTAATTTTTGTACTATATTCTATTATTTTCAAAATCTTTTTCTTTCTCTTTCTTTCAAAATCAAATCCTAACTTTACTCTATACATCTCTTTTTTCAAACCCTACCATACACTTTCATTCAAATCCTACTTCCACTCAAATTCTCCTTTTTTGTACTGAATCACTTCATTCCCCAACGTCTCTATCCTTCTTTTCATTCTATAAATACCTCTCATTTTTTCCATAAAATCTCACATCAAATTTTAACTCATCTCTCAAATTTCTACTTCATATTCATTCTCTCTTCTTCCCGGGCAAAATGGCAAAGCGGATGGAAACATGTTTTCTTATGGTCATCACCGTCGTGGTGGTAATCATGTCCTTCTTCTGTCTGCATAGTCCTGAAAAATACGGACCTGGGATGTTTACACCCCCAATCATCTATATGTTATTATTTGTAGCATGGGTTATTAATCGTCATTCTTAAAGTTTGTCGTATCTTTTAATAACGTACCGTTTACTCGTCGTACTGTTCATTATAGTATGTAATATTTGTACTGTCAGTATTAAATGTCGTACTATCTGTTGTACTGTAGTTTAATTATCCAGATAATATTTTGTGTGTTTTCTGCCAGTTAAATATTTATTTTTCTGTGCATTAAATGTTTTTCAGGGTTATTATCGGTAATTTTGCTCGCATACAGTGTATATTATTTATTTATTATGTCTGTGTTTTTCTAACAACTCGTGTAAATAAATTTTCACCATTAACACAACAAAAAAAACAAAAATAAAATTAATTAACTTTAAATGTTGAATTTTCACCTTAACTGCTTCATTAATACCCGGACAGCCAGTTGACAGTCAAAACCGCTGACAGTGCAATTCTCCGTGTTTCGTACCATCAATCAAATCAATCTTTTGCATTTCAAAATTCCAAGATTTTTGTTCTAGAAGTCTTCTGAATATCACATGATTAGCAGAGACTCAACACTACACAAAAATCAGGGACGCTTAACTGCTTTCTACACAAACAGTCCCTAACTAGGGTTTATTGTTTTTTTTCAGGAGAACAAGTTTTTGAGACCTCAAATGGATTTCATGGACCTCCATATATCTCAAAGTACCACCATACAAATTTTCAAACTTCAATTCACTCAGACGCGCAGTCAGCAGCTCAAACAGTCAACAGACGACCCGGTTGACCAAAAAGTCAACAGACAGTCAAAAATGAATTTTTTTGTCAACATCCATATTTTGTCAAAAGATTCATCATTTGACTAGTGGTTGATGAAAATTCATCAAGGAAAGATCAAAAATCAACAAAACCATAAGTTTCAAAATTAGGATTTTCTCCTAAAAAGTCAACAGAACTTTGACTGGTCATAACTCTCTCACCCTTCATCCAAAAAATTCAAACCAAAGCTCATTTTGAAGGAAATTCAATTATCTTTCAAATGCAATTGGTCCCATGATCATTAGATTCACCATTTGAAAAATATGAATCAAGACATTACAAGTCATTTTCAAAGTCAACAAAAAGTCACTTTTTTCAAAAGGACACACAAGGAGCATGGAAAATCATTTTGATATGAGACCAAAGACATTGGTTAGAGGACTCTTTGAGGTTTCCAAAAAGTACAAGAACTCCTTCATATGATAAAAATTAGGGATTTATGCCTTGTTGAAGTTGGCTAAATTTTGGGAAAATGCATGAAATCAACATTGATCAAAAATGTTTTTCTTCCAAATGAGACCCAATTTTGCATGATCCAAACATGTTTCCCATAATGTGAAGGGCCTCCCACGACCAAGCCAAGGCTCATAGCATTTTTGTTTCTTTTTTGATTTAATTTTATCCCATTTAAGATTAAATTAAAAAAAGGAAAATGGAGGGATAATATGTAGCTTAGTTTCTAAGCATGAGTCATCAAAGAACATTCAAAGCTCTGCAGCAAGAGAAGTACAGCAGGCCTAAGAGCAAGAGGTGTGCAAAAATCAAGCCACCGTTGCTTGAATTCAATGCTACATATATTAAAAAATTTCCAAAATTCAACAAAAGCACTTAATGCTTTTAGCTTAGTTTTGAAGCACTTCATTGCTTATATAATGGCTAGAACACTTCAGTAAACAAGGACACACGAATTCAGAACCCAAGTCTTGCTTGTATCACTCTTAAATTCAATTGAAATTTTCCAAGAAATTTGAAATTCGAATTTTCAGTTTAAGCCATTTGTAATTTAAACTAAACACTCAAATACAATCCTCAAGCATCATTGAATATATTCCAATCAGTTTCAAGCTTTGAAACTCAAAGAATCAAGCACTACACCTCACGGTTTGCTCGAACTAAAACTTACAAAAATCTCATTATACTTGCATGTTTAACAAGATGTAGACTCATATTTAAGTTTAGTTTGGTGTTCTGTTCATTTCTGGAAGTTTAATTGAAGTTTGAACACGTATCCACGAAAATACCATTTTTAGGTTCTTGAACTCTATTTTAGGGTTTTTCGTTAGAGGAAAAATTAGACAAAATTAAGGGCATGGTTGAATTCAGTGAATTAGTACGAATCAAATGAACAGGTCGCGAAAAATTTATGTACACGTTTACCCCTATTTGTTATTTTGCAGGATTGATGCTCACATATTACATCGCTTTTGAAAACAAACACTGTTAAAAGAGGAGTCTGGAGGTTGAAGATGAAGACGTGGCTTGCCCTGTATGGTTGGTTTGCGCGCGCGTGTGTTTTAAAACTCAGACCAATCACATGCGTTGCTTTCCACTATCATATCATGAGCTCTATGATCTCAGCCATTAGATTTCATTAACTCAAGATCAAACGCTCTAGCCTTGCCAGTCCATGCTATAGACTCTATTATCCACCACACCTGATCATTGTTTATATATTTTCTATTTTATTTTATTTTCTTTACAAAATTAATTTAAAATAGTTTCAAAAATCAAAAAAATATAATAAAAATATTTTTAGGCTTCTAAAATAATCTATTATTTTTTGACATAAAATATTTTATTTTTTCTTAAATATTAAAATATTTTGTATAATTAATTAGTATATATTTATATATTTACTTTTTAATTATTTTAACTAATCAAAAAAATCATAAAAAAATTGTTCTTTATATTAAATATAGTATATATATTATAAGCTAATTTTGTACATATTTAGGATAATTTTCTCTTTAAGTTTTAATTATTTGTGTAATTATTTGTATAATTATATGATTATTTAACTTAATAATTTCAAAATCCATTTCAAAAAATCCAAAAAAAAATTAGTTTTATTTTAAAATTAATTGACAATCAATATGGTATATTTCAAATATAATTTTTAGGTTTAAATTTTATTTCTACTTTTTTCCTCATTTTACTTAAATTAATCATGCATTAATTCTAATCAATCATCAAAAATCCAAAAATATTTCTTTTATTTTTCTTGCAATTTAAATTCTTAGATCAAGTGTATAGGTTGTCAAATTCATGTAAATAGCGTAGTTTACGTTTCCCGCACAATCGATGTAATAGCGTAGATTTACTTTCTGCATTTTACATTTCCGCATTTTAATTTCCAGCACATATAAAATTGCGTGTATGTCAAAGATAAAAATTGAAGCGTTAGGTCACTAACTTCAAAGATAAAATATCTGAATCAAAACACAATCACACTTGCACCTCTTAGGGTAATCCCTCTTTTACTCTTTTCAAAATCAAAATCAAATTCTACTGTTTCAAATGCAAAATCGAACTTTCGTTTACATCCGGTGAAAGGAGAATTTTCTAAAGGAAATAGGAAAAGACCTTATAACTTAGGGTAGACCTCCTAATTTGCTTGCTCAAATCAAAACAAACAAATGTCTCATATACCGTTGTTTTTCAAAATAAAACTTTTAAAAAAAGACAATACTTGGTATATATCCAAACAAGGATCATTACGAAGTTAACGTTCTTTTTTTTCAAAACATCTTTCGAAAGATAAAACACTTTGTATACATCCGCACAAGGATCTTTACAAAGTCAATTTGCAAAAGTATTTGAAACCACATACAAGTATGTCAAGGCAAGAGAAAAGTGATTCAAAACAAGTGAGCTAAGCAAATTAAAGAGCCCATGGATAACCATGGATACAAAGGGTGCTAATACCTTCCCTTTGTATAACCTACCCCCTTACCCAGAATTTCTTAAAGGTCTTTTTCTGTTTCTTTTATAAACCTTTCCTTAGTTGGATAAAATAAAAGTCGGTGGCGACTCTCTGATTTTCAAAAACACAAAAGCAAAAAGAGAAGAGTGTCAGTTCATGTATCTCTCACACGAGAGGTACGGTAAAAAACCGAGGGCATGACAGAACTGGCGACTCTGCTGGGGAAATAATACTTTCTAAAAACAAAATGTTTTCAAAAGGGGTTACCTTTAGAGTTTAGATCACTTCGATGTTTTCAATTTCTTGATTTGATTGCTCTATTTTTCAAAGGTTTGTTTGGGTATTTTGCTTGTGTGAAAGATTCTAACCCGAATCTCGAGATACCTTAAGTATGTGACAATAGACCAAGGAAACTATACGGTATGTACCGATACGGTTGATCTGGTAGTCACCGTTAGTGTGACACTTGTGAATACAAGATTACACTCAAAGATGTTTTTGATTCATGGCAAACTCAAATAAGCATTCAAACAACAAGACGGAAGCAGAAAACTTAAAGAAAAGCAAGCATTGATCATTCATAGGTCAACCCATTATGTTTATATGTTTATAGGTTGCCTCAACACAAGGAAAACAAGAAGAAGGCAGAAAAACAGCAGTTAGGTCGACCTACCATCAACCCAGGTCGACCTAAAATGGAGAAAAATTCATATACCCCTGCTAGGTCGACTCACACATCATTTAGGTCGACCTAAATTGATGAATTCTACATACCAGCCTGTTAGGTCGACCTACACATCAACTAGGTCGACCTAATCTGTGAAAATGTCCCCAGAATGCATCAGAAGAGGATTCTGGTCGACCTACTTCTTCAACAGGTCGACCTAACTGGAAGCAAAATTCTGCAAGCTTTGTTAGGTCGACCTAAACACTACAAGTGGTCGACCTAACTGATCAAGAAAGTTCAAAAATCAGTTTTTCTTGGTTCTAACTGTTATGCAATCATATATATTGTGCAAGGGTAATTATTCAAACTACACCAACGACTGAAAGATACACAAACGCTTCTCAT
Organism: Vicia villosa; assembly: GCF_029867415.1. NCBI lineage: Eukaryota > Viridiplantae > Streptophyta > Magnoliopsida > Fabales > Fabaceae > Vicia > Vicia villosa. The sequence continues at coordinate 194,852,075 of NC_081180.1, forward strand.
CTTCGTTCTTCATCATCTCCAACACAATTACACATAATCATTCTTGCGTTGCGGGTTAGTGATGAGTTCGATAACGTCCATGGAACGGAATTGAAGATTCCTAGTGGGTGAAGGTTTGTGGGGTTTGTTGGTGAATAAAATCTGCGGGTTTTGTCCTCCACGACGGGTGGTTCTTGGGGGTTTTTATCAAGAGGCGTTCATTGAGGATTCGGCTGAGTGTAACGATTGAGGAACGGGGAGTTCAAGGAATCAAGACACTGCAGAAGGGAATCAAAGTGAAGCTCTTGGATAACCTTGATCTTGTTCAAGATTAAGGGGGAAGAAGATTCAAAGGATCGACATAATTGGTTTATCGTTTATCGCTTTGTTATCTTCTTTGTATATACTACTTTCAACATTAATGAAAGATTACCCAATTTCAATTTGGAATTGGGGGCAGACGTAGTCGTAGCGAGGACGATCGACGAACTGCCTAAACAAATATCGTGTTCTTGTCGCTTTTACTTTCTCTTTTACTTTCTGTTCATAATTGGTTATAAGTGCAAAATTGATCAACGATTCAAGTGTTAAAATTGTGAATTAAAGTTCTGCACAAACATCACAATTCACCACAACTTGAATCACTATCAATTTGAACGTATCACCAAGTGTTTGTGTTTTTGCTTAATCCAATCTTACTGCATTGCAAATCAAAGTTGTCAATCTAGGAGTTAATTGGTTTTCAGTTGTTAAACGTATTGGTTAGCCATCATATTACTTCACCATCAATTCCACTTACTTTTTGGTTTTGAAACACATACGACCTTTGCAATAGCGGTCCGGAATAGACGCAAGTCGATTCAGAACCGCTTTCGCTCGAGTCAGTAGAAAAATCCGTAAAAAACTAAGTGAGATCTATTCACCCCCCCTCTAGATCTTTAGGCCAGCGTCTAACAAGTGGCATCAAGAGCTCTGGTTTATTCCGTGCTACGTGAAACACTTATTGGAAAGATGGCTTCCGGACCTAAAGGGGCTCATAATAGAGCTCCAGTTTTCAACGGCGAAAACTACGGCTATTGGAAGGATTGTATGTGTGTCTATATCAATGCAATTGATAGGAACATCTGGACAGCTATTGTCAATGGTCCATTTCAGATCACCATGACAAATGCAGCTGGTGCAGTTGTTCCAAAACCAGAAGATACTTGGAATGCTGAAGATGAAAAGAGATATGCATACGATTGGAAAGCGAGAAACATTCTAATCTCAGCTCTAGGAGTTGATGAATACTATCGCGTTTCCCATTGTAGATCAGCTAAAGCTATGTGGGACACATTGCAAGTTGCCCACGAGGGAACGGATGATGTCAAACTAGCTAGGATCAATACGTTAACTCAAGAGTTCGAACTCTTTCACATGGAAGATGGTGAATCCATCGAAAACATGCAGAAGAGATTCGTTCATTTGAAAAATCGGTTAAATTCTCTTGATAGACCTGTTTCCAATGCAGTTGCTACTAACAAAATCTTAAGATGTTTGAACAGGGAATGGCAACCCAAAGTTACAGCAATAAAGGAAGCAAATGATCTAAACACTTTAGATATCACAACTCTATTTGGTAAACTAGAGGAACATGAACAACACCTTAAATGCCTTGACATGCATGAGAAAAGGACAAAGAAAGAAAAGAACATGGAGAAAGAGGTAGAGAAGAAGTCAATAGCTCTAAAAGCTTCGAGCTCCAAGACCTCAAAACGAGAGCCAAAGGATAGTGACACAAGTGATGACGAAGACTCCGATGATGAGGAAATGGGACTGTTTGTGCGAAGATACAACAAATATCTAAAGAAAAATGGAGCAAAACATTCCGACAAAGGCAAAAGATCGTATACTCCTTTATATAGTAAATACACTTTTGTACCAAAAGTATCAACTAGCAAAACTCCATATTCTCATCATATTACCTGTCATTATTGTTGCAAAAAGGGACATACCATTGAAAAATGCAAATTTAGGAGAATTTTAGTTCCTAAAGGAGTATTTCAATGGTTGCCTAAGTGCAACAAATTGTGTACTCACTACCAAGGACCCAATGAAAATTGGGGACCTCCCTCTTTAAATTAATCTTGCAGGAAAAGTGTCTTGACATTGCCGAAAGGTTGTGGTTCCTTGATAGCGGATGTTCAAGACACATGACTGGAGACCTATCTCTTTTCGTTGAGTTTCAAGCAAAGAAAAAGGGGTATGTCACCTATGGAGATAACAATCGGGGAGCCATACTTGGTAAAGGAAGTGTAGGTCCGTCCACTGAAGACACTGTCAAGGATAAGGAAGACGAGAATGAAAGTATTGTAAAGAAAGATGCTGAGAGAGAGAAAGATGAGTCTCACAATGAAAATGAAAAAGAAAGCATCTCAAACAATGAAGAACTTCCCAAGGCCTGGACAAATGTGAAAGACCATCCAATTGACAATATAATAGGAGACATCACAAGGGGCGTTACAACACGCTCAAAGATAAGTAACTTCTGTCATCATTTTGCTTTTGTTTCACAAGTTGAGCCGAAAAACGCTAAGGATGCATTACTTGATGAGCATTGGCTAATGGCCATGCAAGAAGAATTAAACCAATTTAAACGGAATGATGTTTGGGACTTAGTCCCTCATCCGGGAGATCATCAAGTAATAGGCACTAGATGGGTTTTTCGTAACAAACTTGATGAAAACGGCGTTATTACTAGAAACAAAGCTAGATTAGTTGCCCAAGGTTATAATCAAGAGGAAGGTATTGATTATGAAGAGACATACGCTCCTGTAGCACGTCTCTAAGCTATTCGTCTCTTACTTGCTTATGCTTGTTCTAAAGACTTCAAACTATTCCAAATGGATGTTAAAAGTGTCTTTCTAAATGGCTATATAAATGAAGAAGTCTATGTTGCTCAGCCACCCGGCTTTGAGAATTACATGTATCCAACTCATGTCTATAAGCTGAAACGTGCTCTATACGGTCTTAAACAAGCCCCTCGGGCTTGGTACGAACGTTTGAGCAAATTTCTCCTTAGTCAAGGGTACTCTAGGGGTAAAGTTGACACTACTCTCTTTATTAAAAGAAAAGATAAAGATATTCTCTTAGTCCAAATTTATGTAGATGACATTATATTTGGGTCGACTAATGCAAAACTTGTCAAAGATTTTTCTAAGCTTATGCAGAGTGAATTTGAAATGAGTCTCATGGGTGAGCTAAATTTCTTCCTTGGCCTACAAATCAAGCAACTCAGTCATGGAACGTTTGTGAATCAAACTAAATATTGTACGGAGCTGCTCAAAAGATTTGGAATGAGTGAAGCAAAGGAAATTGACACACCTATGGCAACAAATACAAATCTAGACAAAGATGAGAAAGGTAAAGAGGTTGACGTGAAATTATACCGAGGTATGATAGGTTCACTATTGTATCTTACTGCCTCAAGACCAGACATTATGTTTAGTGTATGTATGTGTGCAAGATATCAATCTTGTCCAAAAGAATCTCACTTGAAAGCTGTCAAAAGAATTCTGCGATACTTACGTGGAACTACTACATATGGCCTATGGTATCCAAAAGGAAATGAGTGTCATTTGTTAGGTTTCTCCGATTCAGATTTTGCTGGCTGCAAATCCGATAGAAAAAGCACTAGTGGAACATGTCATCTATTCTCAAACTCATTAATAAGTTGGCATAGTAAGAAACAAGTATCGGTTGCATTATCCACTGCTGAGGCAGAATATGTAGCTGCTGGAAGCTGCTGTGCACAAATATTATGGCTCAAGCAACAACTTCTTGACTTTGGTATTAAGCTTGATCATATACCTATCATGTGCGACAACACAAGCGCCATAAACTTGAGTAAAAATCCTGTCTTACACTCACGTACCAAACATATTGAAATAAGGCATCATTTTCTACGAGATCATGTAGAGAAAGGAGACGTTACTTTTGAACATGTAGAAAGCAAGAAGCAACTAGCTGACATCTTCACCAAACCTCTAGCAACGGAGCAATACTTCAACATTCGTAGGGAATTAGGGATACTCGATATCTCTAATTTGGGCTAATTACGTTTGTTTTCTCTTAATATTATTTCTTCACTTTATGTCTATATCTATTTGTCTTGCTAACATTTCTCTTAGCATAAAGGTAGTTCATCATCAAGCCAGGCGTCATATTGAAAAAGCGGTAACGTAATTGTTGTTCACTTCCAAAAATATTATTGATACTATAATATGCTATCAATTAACATGCTTATAGTGACTTCATGCATAAAAACTGCTCCTGCTCACATATGTGTCTCATTCTATCATTAACTACCTTTTACCTACTATACTGTACATGCTAGCATTATTATCTATGGTTTTCTTGTTACTCTCCTATTCTCCTGTTTTTCTCTTTTTGATGTTGACAAAGGGGGAGATAGATGCTGGATGTACGGGGGAGCTCTGTTGAGTCTTTATCATTTACTACCAAAGCTTAGACGAATGGTTTGCCATCATCAAAAAGGGGGAGCATGTGAATACAAGATTACACTCAAAGATGTTTTTGATTCATGGCAAACTCAAATAAGCATTCAAACAACAAGACGGAAGCAGAAAACTTAAAGAAAAGCAAGCATTGATCATTCATAGGTCAACCCATTATGTTTATATGTTTATAGGTTGCCTCAACACAAGGAAAACAAGAAGAAGGCAGAAAAACAGCAGTTAGGTCGACCTACCATCAACCCAGGTCGACCTAAAATGGAGAAAAATTCATATACCCCTGCTAGGTCTGTTAGGTCGACCTACACATCAACTAGGTCGACCTAATCTGTGAAAATGTCCCCAGAATGCATCAGAAGAGGATTCTGGTCGACCTACTTCTTCAACAGGTCGACCTAACTGGAAGCAAAATTCTGCAAGCTTTGTTAGGTCGACCTAAACACTACAAGTGGTCGACCTAACTGATCAAGAAAGTTCAAAAATCAGTTTTTCTTGGTTCTAACTGTTATGCAATCATATATATTGTGCAAGGGTAATTATTCAAACTACACCAACGACTGAAAGATACACAAACGCTTCTCATCTTCGTTCTTCATCATCTCCAACACAATTACACATAATCATTCTTGCGTTGCGGGTTAGTGATGAGTTCGATAACGTCCATGGAACGGAATTGAAGATTCCTAGTGGGTGAAGGTTTGTGGGGTTTGTTGGTGAATAAAATCTGCGGGTTTTGTCCTCCACGACGGGTGGTTCTTGGGGGTTTTTATCAAGAGGCGTTCATTGAGGATTCGGCTGAGTGTAACGATTGAGGAACGGGGAGTTCAAGGAATCAAGACACTGCAGAAGGGAATCAAAGTGAAGCTCTTGGATAACCTTGATCTTGTTCAAGATTAAGGGGGAAGAAGATTCAAAGGATCGACATAATTGGTTTATCGTTTATCGCTTTGTTATCTTCTTTGTATATACTACTTTCAACATTAATGAAAGATTACCCAATTTCAATTTGGAATTGGGGGCAGACGTAGTCGTAGCGAGGACGATCGACGAACTGCCTAAACAAATATCGTGTTCTTGTCGCTTTTACTTTCTCTTTTACTTTCTGTTCATAATTGGTTATAAGTGCAAAATTGATCAACGATTCAAGTGTTAAAATTGTGAATTAAAGTTCTGCACAAACATCACAATTCACCACAACTTGAATCACTATCAATTTGAACGTATCACCAAGTGTTTGTGTTTTTGCTTAATCCAATCTTACTGCATTGCAAATCAAAGTTGTCAATCTAGGAGTTAATTGGTTTTCAGTTGTTAAACGTATTGGTTAGCCATCATATTACTTCACCATCAATTCCACTTACTTTTTGGTTTTGAAACACATACGACCTTTGCAATAGCGGTCCGGAATAGACGCAAGTCGATTCAGAACCGCTTTCGCTCGAGTCAGTAGAAAAATCCGTAAAAAACTTAGTGAGATCTATTCACCCCCCCCCCCCTCTAGATCTTTAGGCCAGCGTCTAACAACACTTTGGTTTATACTGATGTCCCTTGAAAACAATCAAGGAGTATATTAGGCTTCCGAAATATCATTAAACACTAATTTGTCTTAGAACCTTTAGTTGAACTTGACTTGTGGCTTATTAAGTGGCTAGCTTTGAAATTGATCGAAGTTAGTTATCCTCGAGGAATGTTTTGATCGGCCGTCCGAGTGCTGTATTAAGATGTGTTAGAACAAGAATTGTTCTGATCAATAATCTTAGTTTTGATGATAACAATGTATATGAATTTTGCTCAAGATAATGTGGTACTCTAATCCTACGCAATTTCCCTTTCAGGAAATATATAAAGAGTATGCACAAATCAGTGCTAAGAAGCTTTGACTCAGAAGGTTCAGTATGCAACTTCAGCATATGGTCTGGCAAGACATCAGAAGATGGTCAAGCAGAATCAGAACATGGTCTATTAGAAGCATCAGAAGAACTCGAGTTCAGAAGCAGAAGCACTGAAGTCATGGAATCATGCTCAAAAGCATATCAAGATCAGAAGATCAGAAGATGCTCTGCACCAAGCTGTTTGTACTCTGATGATTTTCAACGTAGTATTTACAAAGAACAAATCAGAATCAAGTACTAGATGGCAGGCTACGCTGACTAACAAAAGGAACGTTAGAAGCTATTAAAGGCAATTTCAGTAGTCACAGCAAAAGCAAGGCTCGAGGTAGTTGACAAAACAGTGAAACATTAAATGCAATGTTGTACGGAATACGCAAAGCATTAAATGCTCCCAACGGTCATCTTCTCAAACGCCTATATAAATGAAGTTCTGATGAGAAGCAAGGTTACCAATTCTTAACATATTTATGTGAATATTAACTTGCTGAAATGCTGTTCAACTCAAAGCTCAGAAACTTCATCTTTAACTTCACTACATTACTGTTGTAATACTTTAGTGAGTCTAAGCTTAAATCTGTAAGAGAAATATCACAGTTTGTGATTAACGCTTTTAAGAAGCAATTGTAATACTCTTAGAATTTGTTTACATTAATTTGTAAAGGACTAGAGTGATCGGGTTGTGATCAGTATACTCTAGAGAAGTCTTAGAAGGTCTCTAAGCAGTTGTTCCTAGAGTGATCAAGTTGTGATCAGAAGAATCTAGAAGACTTAGAAGTTGTCTAAGTGGAAAACCATTGTAATCTCGTGTGATTAGTGGATTAAATCCTCAGTTGAGGTAAATCACCTTGTATAGGGTGGACTGGAGTAGTTTAGTTAACAACGAACCAGGATAAAAATACTTGTGCAAATTATTTTTATCTTACGAATTTGAAACTACACTTATTCAAACCCCCCCTTTCTAAGTGTTTTTCTATCCTTCAATTGGCATCAGAGCGCCGGTTCTAAGGTGCAAGCACTTAACCGTGTTTAGAAAAGATTCAGGAAGGGAAAAACGCTTCAGTAAAAGATGGCTGGTGAAATTCAAACAAATACATCTACATCCACATCTGGCTCAGCTGAGCAATACAATGGTAATGGTAACAATGGTTACACTAGACCACCAATATTCGATGGTGAAAACTTTGAATATTGGAAAGATAAATTGGAAAGTTACTTTCTTGGTCTGGATGCTGATCTATGGGATCTTCTGTTGGATGGTTTCAAACATCCTGTTAAAACTACTGGTGTACGGCTCACGAGAAGCGAAATGACTGATGATCAAAAGAAAGAATTCAAAAATCATCACAAATGCAGGACTGTTTTGCTGAATGCTATCTCTCATGCTGAGTATGAGAAGATATCTAACAGGGAAACGGCTCATGACATATATGAGTCCTTGAAAATGACTCATGAAGGAAATGCTCAAGTCAAGGAGACCAAAGCTCTTGCACTAATCCAGAAGTACGAAGCCTTCAAGATGGAGGATGATGAAGACATTGAGAAGATGTTTTCAAGATTTCAAACTCTGACTGCTGGATTAAGAGTTCTGGACAAAGGCTACACCAAGGCTGATCATGTAAAGAAGATCATCAGAAGCTTGCCCAGAAGATGGGGCCCAATGGTGACTGCATTCAAGATTGCGAAGAATCTGAATGAAGTTTCGTTGGAAGAGCTTATCAGTGCCTTGAGAAGCCATGAAATTGAGCTGGATGCAAACGAACCTCAGAAGAAAGGTAAGTCTGTTGCATTAAAATCTAATTTTAAAAAATGCACTAACGCTTTTCAGGCTGAAGAAGAAGATTCTGAAGAATCAGAATCAGAAGAAGAAGAAGATGAACTGTCCATGATTTCCAGAAGAGTCAATCAACTCTGGAAAAGCAAGCAAAGGAAGTTCAGGAGCTTCAAAAGCTCAAAGAAGCCTGAAAGAGGAGAATCTTCTGGAGGCAGAAGATATGACAAGAAAAAGGTTGTGTGCTATGAGTGCAATGAGCCAGGACACTTCAAAAGTGAGTGCCCAAAACTTCAGAAGGAAAATCCCAAGAAGAAATTTCATAAGAAGAAAGGTCTTATGGCAACATGGGATGATTCAGAATCAGAATCAGACTCTGAAGATGAGCAGGCAAATCTGGCACTAATGGCCACAATGGATGACGGATCAGAATCTACATCAGAATCAGATTCTGAAGAGGTATTTTCTGAACTATATAGAGAAGAGTTAGTTTCCAGTCTAACAGAACTTCTGGAACTCAAGTCTCAGATTAGTATCAAATACAAGAAGCTGAAAAAGCTATTTGAATTTGAAACTAAGAAGCTTGAAGTAGAGAATTCTGAACTGAAGGAAAAAGTTTTAAATTTATCCAAAAATACTAGATCTCCTTCTGTCTCTGAAAAATCTACTCCAAGTCTAAACAATATTCTGAAAGAATATGACTTAAGTTTCAGAAAGTTTTTATCTAGAAGTATTGGCAGAAGTCAACTTGCTTCTATGATATATGCTGTGTCAGGAAACAAAAGAGCTGGCATTGGTTATGAGGGTGAAATTCCATACAAGCTTGAATCTGTGGATGATATGAAAATATCATACAAGCCTCTGTATAACCAATTTAAATTTGGCCACTCCCATGATATTAGGCACACATCACATGCTCAAAGCTTTCACATAACACACACCAAGAAGCATGTGACAAAACCTAAGAAATATCATGGAACTCAGAACATAAACTATCATTCTGTTCCTCCTATTTCCTATAATGCTAAACCCAAGTTCAATCAGAACTTGAGGAAAACTAACAAGAAAGGACCCAAGAAATTGTGGGTACCTAAGGAAAAGATTATTCCTATTGCAGAAAGCACAACATGTCATGGTACCTGGACTCTGGATGCTCGCGACACATGACAGGAAGAAGGTCTATGTTCCAAGACCTGGTGCTTAAATCTGCTGGAGAAGTGAAGTTTGGAGGAGATCAGAAGGGCAAAATTATTGGCTCAGGAACTATAAAGTCTGGTAACTCTCCTTCTATTTCTAATGTTCTTCTAGTAGATGGATTAGCTCATAACTTATTGTCCATAAGTCAATTAAGTGACAATGGTTATGACATAATCTTTAATCAAAAATCTTGCAAGGCTGTAAGTCAGAAGGATGGGTCAATCCTATTTACAGGCAAGAGAAAGAACAACATTTATAAGACAGATCTTCAGGATCTTAAGAATCAGAAGGTGACTTGTATTATGTCTGTTTCTGAAGAGCAATGGGTCTGGCACAGAAGATTAGGACATGCTAGTTTGAGAAAGATTTCTCAGATTAACAAACTAAATCTTGTCAGAGGACTCCCTAATCTGAAATACAAATCAGATGCTCTTTGTGAAGCATGTCAGAAGGGCAAGTTCTCCAAACCTGCATTCAAGTCTAAGAATGTTGTCTCTTCCTCAAGGCCGTTAGAACTTTTGCACATTGATCTGTTTGGCCCTGTCAAAACAGCATCTGTCAAAGGGAAGAAATGTGGATTAGTCATCGTTGATGATTATAGCCGCTGGACATGGGTAAAGTTCTTAAAACACAAGGATGAGTCTCATTCAGTGTTCTTTGAATTCTGCACTCAGACCTAAACTGAGAAGGAGTGTAAAATCATAAAGGTCAGAAGTAATCATGGTGGTGAATTTGAGAACAAATTCTTTGAGGAGTTCTTCAAAGAAAATGGTATTGCCCATGATTTCTCTTGTCCTAGAACTCCACAACAAAATTGAGTTGTAGAACGAAAGAATAGGACTCTACAAGAAATGGCCAGAACCATGATCAACGAAACCATTATGGCTAAGCACTTCTGGGCAAAAGCAATAAACACTGCATGTTATATTCAGAATAGAATCTCTATAAGACCTATTCTAAATAAGACTCCTTATGAATTGTGGAAGAACAGAAAGCCCAACATTTCATATTTTCATCCTTTTGGATGCGTTTGTTTTATTCTGAACACTAAAGATCATCTTGGTAAGTTTAATTCTAAGGCACAAAAGTGTTTCCTTCTTGGATATTCTGAACGCTTTAAAGGCTACAGAGTATACAATACTGAAACATTGGTTGTAGAAGAGTCAATCAATATCAGGTTTGATGATAAGCTTGGTCTTGAAAAGCCAAAGCAGTTTGAGAATTTTGCAGATATTGATATTGATATATCAGAAGTTGAAGAACCAAGAAGAAAAGTTTCAGAAGCTGAAAACCAAAGCAGCAAAGAATTAGAAGATCAGGTTGCTGCATCCTTGGAAAATCTGAGAATTTCTGAAGAACCAACTATCAGAAGATCATCCAGACTCACATCTGCTCACTCAGAAGATGTCATTATTGGAAAGAAAGATGATCCTATCAGAGCAAGGTCTTTTCTAAAGAATGACAATCAGAAGTAGTGATCTGAATTAAAAGGCGTAAAGTTTTTTTAATACAGTTGTCATCTATTTCCAGATGGTAACACGTGTCTACCCTATTTGGACAAACATGCATGCAGTTGAGGAGGCGCCTTTCCTAGGTAACTGTTCTATCACTTCATTTGTCATAATTTCTCTCTCCTCTTGTCACGTAACATTAAATGCCATTCATCATTTCTTTTATTTTCTTTTTCGTTTTTATATCCGTCAAACGTTTCCCTTCCCTAGAACGTTTCCTTCCCCACATTCCCTCTATTTATTTCTCCATTTCGTTGCATTCTTCAATCAATCTTTGCTCTCTCTCTCTCTTTCTCTCACTTTTCTATGAATATCTTTTGCGTAAACCTAAGTTCATTCTTCATCGATCTAGCGTTCATCATGAATCCTTCGCCTAGTTCTCTTCATCAAAACTTTAAACCAGTTGAAGAAACTAAGTCTCAAAAGTGGCTGATCTATTTGAATAGAACGGATGGAAGGGTTAATCGGTTACAGGATGAGAAACATATCTCGGGATGGCATTCCAAGTTTTTCTCAAGTCAGATCTCTTCTTTGATGCTGTTATCAACATTTGTCCAAAGGAAGAAGACTTTCTTGAGATATTGGATGAAGTTAGGTTCCATAAGGACTTAACTTCTATGTTAAGGGAAAGCCCATCTGAGAATACGCTCTCTCCTGGTGAACTGTTCTCAGTTCCTCCTTTGTATTCATTTACTTCTTTCTCTGGGAGCTGCTCAGGCATGCAGATTTTCAAGATTTGATGACCAAGCTAGAGCAAGAACAACGCTGGGATTCATGATATACTGGCTTAGAATAGGACTAGGCTAGGGTTGTAGTCTTTGTGTCCTTGTAGTTTTCTTTGCTTGTTGCACTTGTGTATCAGCATATATCTTCTGTAACTCTGTTTGGTTAATCAATGAAAAGCTTATTCTGCATAACTCTTGTACTTCTGCTTGTTTTATCAATGATTATTTGTTTTTCTTTCCTTTGTCGAATGCTTACATATGAATCTTTTACATTCTTTTTGATGTTATGACAAAAAGGGGGAGAAATAGTGATAAATGATTTGATTTAATTAGCAGTTCCGGGAAGAAAGCCCCCACATTACTAACAGAAGCTGCAAGCTTCATATGTTTCTAAGTTGTGTTGTTGCAGGAATTGAAGATTCAAGATCAATAAGCAACAAGATGAATCAAGTTCTTGGATTCTTGAAGCAAGCTGAGTGCTATGAAGCTTCAGAATCAGAAGCAAGAAGGAAGAATGTTCAGATATTCTGATGATAGAATATGTTCTGATACATTCTATATGGCTTACATGGCTCTGATACATATTATGTGTTCTGAAACATATTTTATGTTCTGATTCATTCATGCTGACTTTTGTCGTTTAGTTTTGTTCTGTAACATTTCAGGATGTAGAGATGCCCTGATGATGCTCTGGTACATTCAACAATGTTCTGATACAATCTAGCATGAAGTGATGTAAGAAGAAATTCAAGCTCTGAAGCTGTCTGCTGGAAGCAGAAATCAGAAGCTGTGAATGTTCTGAGGATCAAAGAAATTCAAGTTCTGAAGCTGTCCGATGGAAGCAGAAATCAGAAGCTGTGAATGTTCTGAGGATCTAAAGAAATTCAATGCTCTGAAGCTGTCCTATGGAAGCAGAAATCAGAAGCAGTGAATGTTCTGAAGTTCAAGCATATGTGAATGTCTCTACTGAAATACTCAGGGAAGTCTTTTATTTATAAAATTCTTCTAGTGTTAATTTCAGGGGGAGATTATTCATCTCAGGGGGAGATTGTTAATCTCAGGGGGAGACACATTCACATTATGTTTATATGTTTATGCTATAACTGTGTAATTGTCTTTTGCCGTCTGTTATTCTGATTGCAAATTCATATCATTTATATATGTTTTTGTCATCATCAAAAAGGGGGAGATTGTTAGAACAAGAATTGTTCTGATCAATAATCTTAGTTTTGATGATAATAATGTATATGAATTTTGCTCAAGATAATGTGGTATTCTAATCCTATGCAATTTCCCTTTCAGGAAATATATAAAGAGTATGCACAAATCAGCGCTAAGAAGCTTTGACTCAGAAGGTTCAGTATGCAACTTCAGCACATGGTCTGGCAAGACATCAGAAGATGGTCAAGCAGAATCAGAACATGGTCTATTAGAAGCATCAGAAGAACTCGAGTTCAGAAGCAGAAGCACTGAAGTCATGGAATCACGCTCAGAAGCATATCAAGATCAGAAGATCAGAAGATGCTCTGCACCAAGCTGTTTGTACTCTGATGATTTTCAACGTAGTATTTACAAAGAACAAATCAGAATCAAGTACTAGATGGCAGGCTACGCTGACTGACAAAAGGAACGTTAGAAGCTATTAAAGGCAATGTCAGTAGTCACAGCAAAAGCAAGGCTCGAGGTAGTTGACAAAACAGTGAAACATTAAATGCAATGTTGTACGGAATACGCAAAGCATTAAATGCTCCCAACGGTCATCTTCTCAAACGCCTATATAAATGAAGTTCTGATGAGAAGCAAGGTTACCAATTCTTAACATATTTACGTGAATATTAACTTGCTGAAACGCTGTTCAACTCAAAGCTCAGAAACTTCATCTTTAACCTCACTACATTACTGTTGTAATACTTTAGTGAGTCTAAGCTTAAATCTGTAAGAGAAATATCACAGTTTGTGATTAACGCTTTTAAGAAGCAATTGTAATACTCTTAGAATTTGTTTACATTAATTTGTAAAGGACTAGAGTGATCGGGTTGTGATCAGTATACTCTAGAGAAGTCTTAGAAGGTCTCTAAGCAGTTGTTCCTAGAGTGATCAAGTTGTGATCAGAAGACTCTAGAAGACTTAGAAGTTGTCTAAGTGGAAAACCATTGTAATCTCGTGTGATTAGTGGATTAAATCCTCAGTTGAGGTAAATCACCTTGTATAGGGTGGACTGGAGTAGTTTAGTTAACAACGAACCAGGATAAAAATACTTGTGCAAATTATTTTTATCTTACGAATTTGAAACCACACTTATTCAAACCCCCCCTTTCTAAGTGTTTTTCTATCCTTCAAGATGTTGTCTCCAAGGATCATAGAACCCGAATACTATTCTAGGACAGGTTTTAACCAACTCAACTTCAGTGGGGAGGGTATGACCTATGAACTTCATGCAAACCTTTAAACCTAAGGCTATTGTTTAATTTGTTTTTGTGTGCCACATGTTTGACATCATAACACCATAAGCATCATAAGCATATCATTTTCTCACTAATCATTTCAAGGATCGAAGAGTTTACCTTTGTTCTGTTATTGCAGGTAATGGCTCCCGTTACCGCAGATTACATCCGAATCAACATCTTAACAATACCATCTGAACTAAAGGACTTAATATCAGAATTTCCCAGGAATGCTCAATTCACCGAAAAGCACGGTCACCTACTCCATTTGGTTACCTCAAAATTTGAAGAAGACATGATACGGGTCCTGTTCCAGTTCTTTGATCCCGAACATCATTGTTTTACATTTCCTGATTACCAGTTGGTGCCCACCTTGGAAGAGTTTTCTGAACTAATTGGATTACCTGTTCGAGATCAATTACCTTTCACTGGTTTAGAAAGGATTCCAAAACCTGAAATCATTGATGCTGCCTTACACTTGCGAAAGTCAGAAATCGAGTCCAATTGGGAAACAAAGAGTGGAATCCAGGGTTTGCTTGCTAAATTCTTAATGGAAAAGGCTCGATTACTACTAAAAAACAAAAGTTACCCAGCTTTTGAGGAGGTTGTGGCTCTTTTGATCTATGGGTTGGTTTTATTCCCTAATCCCGACCAGTTCATAAGTGTGCACATTATCAACCTTTTCTTAACCCAAAACCCGGTACCAACCTTGCTGGGAGACATTCTACATTCTCTACACACTCGTACCATGAAGAAACGAGGAACTCTTATGTGCTGTGTACCACTACTGGCTAGATGGTTTACATTACACCTTCCCCGATCTGTGTTGAGAAATGAACAAAGGATGCAATGGTCTCGCAGGATTATGTCTTTGTCTCATTCAGATATCCGGTGGAACAACTTCTTTCAGAGAGACGTTACTATCATTGACCATTGTGGAGAGTACCCTAATGTGCCACTCCTTGGCATCAAAGGAGGCATCACTTACAACCCCTCTTTATCTTTGCGCCAATTCGGATATGCACGAAGAAACGGTCCTCATGACATGATTATCCGTGGCATTGTGTTTGATTACGAGGATGATTCCCACAGACATCGACGAAGGTTTATACATGCGTGGGGCAGTGTCTATAGAATAGAAAGCAAAACTTTAGGGCAATGGAATTCTATTCCTATGGAACCTTACCTCAGATGGGTGCGTACTCATGCTCAGAAGTTCATCATGCCATATCCCGCTATTCTACCTGTGACTATTGAGCAAGAAGTTGAAGGAGACGAACCTCGAGTTATTCTACATCCGGATATGCCAACTGACCTGGAAGAGTTGCAGAAATCTTGGGTTCAACTAAAAGAGGAAAGAGACACCTTCAAAGCACACTGTCAAGACTATGAGAGGAAAGTATTGGATCTCACCGGACAACTCCAAGAAGAACAGCAGATCAACACATTCCTGGGTGCAAAGAGAAAGCGTCCATGAGAGACCTGACGGATCCTTCATTTTCTTTATTTTCTGTTTTGTAAGCCCAAAAGAGGCAAAGGAAAAAAGAAAGAAAAAAAAGAAATAAATTGTTTAACTAATAAATGTTTGTTTCTCCTTTGTTTTAAACAAATCTAAATTCCAAGATCCATGAAAACATTGCATATGCATTTCATTCATAAATATTGCATAACAGGTTCACATGATGGGTTTCTCATCTCCTTGCTGTTTATTTCAGTTAGAAGAGATGGAATCCGAAACAAGCATCAAGAATCTCGAAGCACAGAACGCCCAAGTTCATGTAGCAATTCTGGAGCTAGCAAAGGGGCAACAAGAACTAAAAGCCCTGATAACCAAGAAGAAAAAGAAGCCCAAAGGATCTGTAGGCTTGAGTCACCTGAAAAGGAAGATCAAAATCCCAGTCAAAAAATCCAAAAAGCCACCGATCCCTGAAATAGTCGGTGATGGTGAACAAGGAGACAATCATAGAAACCAGGGTTCTGCCAAACCCTCTCTCTCTTCTAATGAAGAAGATTATCATTCTAAAGACGAACAGGATGAAGACAAATACCAGCAGTTGGAAGAACACATGAAAGCTATGGAGATACAAAAAATACCTGGTTTAGATTTCAATGATTTGGGACTCGTCTCAGATGTTGTTATCCCTCCAAAGTTCAAAGTTCCTGTCTTTGCAAAGTATGATGGAGTTTCTTGCCCAAAACTACATCTGAGGTCCTATGTAAGGAAGATATTACCTCATACAGCAGATAACAAATTATGGATTCATTTCTTCCAAGAAAGTCTGTCGGGTACACAACTCGAGTGGTACTACCAACTGGAAGGTACAAAAGTTCATACCTGGGAAGATTTAGCTGCTGCTTTTTACAAACAGTATCAATACAATGCTGACCTTGCACCAACCCGTACTCAACTAAGGGGCGTGTCTATGGCACCAAAAGAAAGTTTCAAAGGATATGCACAAAAGTGGAGAGATCTGGCTGGAAGGGTTCAACCACCCTTATCTGATCGCGAGCTGGTCGACATGTTCATGGGCACTTTAACTGGCCCTTTCTATAGCCATTTGCTGGGAAGCTCATCATCAGGTTTCACTGACCTGATATTGACTGGAGAGCGTGTCGAAAGCGGCATTCAAAATGGAAAAATTCAAATAGTCTCTTCCTCTGGTACTACAAAAAGGCCCGTCAGTGGGAGAAATGAAGTCAATACAATGCATAGTCAGAAAGGTCGCAAAAAATGAGCAGCACCAATCTGTAGGGGCAGTTCTGATCTCCGCATCTGCACCTCAAAAAGATCAACCGCCAAAATATACGTGTCGACCAGATGCACCAAGAAGAAATTTCACCAGAATCAATATGCCAATCTCTCAAGCATTGCAGCATTTGTTAAAAGCAGATCTGATCACATTAAAAGACCCTCCAAAAAATGTCAACACTTCCTCTCCGAGTTATCGCCCCGATGCAACATGTGCGTATCACTCTAACTGTCCAGGACATGACGCAGATCACTATTGGGCCCTGAAAAATAAAATACAAGACATGATAGATGCTGGGGAAATTGAATTCGATCCTCCAGAAACTCCAAATGTCATCACTGCACCTATGCCGAAGCACGACAAAACCGTTAACGCTATCATAGATACTGTTTACATCTATGATGTGAGAGAATTGTCAACTCCGTTCCTTGAAGTCAAATGAAAGCTAATTCGCGCTGGTTACTTTCCAGGTTGTGACCCTGATTGCTTTTATTGCGCACACCTACCCAATGGTTGTGAAAATCTGAGAATGGGAATTCAAAAGTGGATGGATCGCCGTATCATTATGTTTGAGAGGCTCCCTTCCATGGACGATTTATGTGAAGTCTTTTCAAATGGGATGAGAATAGAGGATGTCTCAGTGGTTTCCAACATACCATTGAAAATCCCTATCAAAGCTCCTTTCAAAATTTCTGCTGCACCCAAAGTGGCATCTATCATCATTACCAGTCCGACTCTGTTTCCATACTCCTCAGACAAAGCTGTCCCGTGGAGTTATGATACTAATGTTTATGTCCATGGAGTTAAGCAGGATACCTTGACTGAAGAGGACATGAATTTTACTACTCCATCTGTTGGTAATATTGCGGGTACTAGCAAGATTACGAGAAGTGGAAGGATCTTTTCACCAGAAATTTCTCCGAATGTTGCTACTAATCCAGTCCAGGTCCCAGTTCCTAATCAAGATATCAACGCTCGAGGCAAAGAGTCACAAGTTGAACCAGTTCAAATACCGGTGGAAGTCACTATTGAGGATCCATCAAAGCAAGAAATGGAGGAAATATAGAAAATCATCTGCAAGAGTGATTACAATATTGTCGAACAATTGGGGCAAACTGCTTCAAAAATCTCAATGCTGTCTCTGCTAAAATATTCAGAAGCTCATGCCAAGGCCCTGACGAAGTTCCTAAAAGCTGCACATGTGCCACAAGAGATTTCAGTCGATCAATTTGAAAATTGTGTTGCCAATCTAACCGTGAATAATGGTCTCAGTTTCTCTGATGTTGATCTAACCCCTGCTGGAAAAAATCACAATAAAGCCCTACACATCTCTATTGAATGTAATGGCACCACTCTATCCCATGTACTGGTAGATAACGGTTCCTCTTTGAACGTGTTACCAAAAACGGTACTGGAAAAGCTTGACTTCGAAGGAATTGTGTTACAACCAAGCGATGTTGTGGTAAGAGCCTTCGACGGGTCAACAAGAACAGTGTACGGAAAGGTGAATCTCCCAATTAGAGTGGGCTCTCAGATCTTTGATTCTACCTTTTACGTAATGGAAATTCACCCAGCATATTCCTGTTTACTAGGACGCCCTTGGATACATGGGGCAAATGCTGTAACTTCTGCCCTACATCAGAAGTTGAAATATCCAGTAAAAGGAAAGATTGTCACAGTTTACGGCGAAGAGGAATATGTGGTTAGCCACCTGAGAAACTCCAAGTATGTTGAGTTGGATGACGAATTCATCGAAACTCCCTGCCAATCTTTTGAGGTGGTCTCTCCAGATGTCTCTACTACCAAGCATATTTTTGCTACTCCTGCTACAAAAATAACCCCAACTATGGCTTCTCTCAAAGATGCCAAAGCAGTGATCGAAAAAGGTGGTTGCACAGTATGGGGACAGCTCCTCGATGTGCCTTACAAGTCCGATAAGCTAGGCCTGGGCTATGCTAATGGAAATCAAAAGAACAATCAAAGTCCTCATTCTGAAGGACTAATGTCACATTTCATCAGCCAAGGAGTGAATGCTATTGAAGACGAAGGAGTGTTCTTAAACCATATCATTCAGCCATATCCAAATGAAGTTCCACCCCTTTCCATGGAAGTTTGGGATACTTTGGGAGAACCAAGCGGCGGGTATGATTTTTTAGTAAAATACACTGCACCTCAGAGTTCTTTTATTGATATGGAAGACATTACCCCAACTGGATGGGGTGATCAATTTGAAGATAGCAAAAGTTTCACAAGTTCCATCGCTGAGCAATATCAAGGTCCACCTAGTCCAAAAGAAGTTTGGGATACATTAGGAGAACCAAGTGGCAAGTATGACTTTATGGTGAAGTATTCTGCTCCCCTGAGCTCGCAGATTGCCATTGAAGACATCACCCCAACTGGATGGGACAACCATTTCGAAGAACATATGACATTCACAAACCCTGATGCTCTTGAAGAAGTTGGGGAGACACCAGATAATGAGAATGATTTCCTGACACAATACCCTTTTCCCCAGGATGCACAAGTATCCCTTGAAGACAACATTCCAACTGGATGGGACAATCTTATTGGGTATCTCGCTCAGCCAACAGAGGTACCTCAGCCTGGGCTCTCGCATCCAGCAGAGTATATTACTTATCCCGAAGGATCAACAACTCATTTCCCCACCAAAGAATTCAATGCTGTGGAAGATGAAAAAGACAAGTGCAACTGGAGCAGCTGGATACTCCCTGCTCACAACAATGGATTGAACAACTGGGAAGCTGAGGATGTGATCTCCTTTGACCATGAGTAAATGCAATTTCCTGTTTTCATTGTTTATAATGTTCAAAGATAAAAATGGTTCCTGTACTATCGAACCATGAACTTGAAAGCCGTGTGCCTTGCCCGAAGCACACTGGTCCTTTTATAAGGGTTTGTCATATCATGATCATGTTCATTCAATAAAATCATGGGACATTTGCATATTCAAAATTTTGTGATCCTTTTTCTTTCTTTGCTTTATTCATTTTTCAAATAGCTATGTGTTCTCACACACACCCACATAAATAAATGCAGATTCACATTCACCTTGGATCCTGTTGATAACGATTCTGCTATTGCCAGTCATGACTTTGAAAATCCGATCTACCAAACTGAGGACGAAAGTGAGGAAGATTGTGAAGTACCAAGAGAACTTGCAAGGCTGCTAGAACAAGAAGAAAAGACTATACAGCCGCATGAAGAACCAATTGAAGTTATCAACCTGGGCAGTGACGAAGAAAAGAAAGAAGTCAAGATAGGGGCTGATCTAGAAGACAGTGTCAAGCAAAGACTGATTCAAATGTTACAAGACTACGTTGAGATATTCGCCTGGTCCTATGAAGATATGCCTGGCCTTGACACGGACATTGTAGTTCATCGCCTGCCAATGAAAGAAGGTAGCACTCCAGTCAAGCAGAAATTGCGGAGGAGTAGGCCCGATATGCCAAAGAAGATCAAAGACGAAGTTGAAAAGCAATTTAATGCTGGATTTCTGAAAGTTGTGAGTTATCCTCCTTGGATAGCTAACATCGTGCCTATGCCTAAAAAAGACGGGAAAGTCAGAATATGTGTAGACTACAGAGATTTTAATCGGGCAAGCCCCAAAGATGATTTCCCTTTACCTCACATCGATGTACTAGTTGACAATACTGCACAATGCAAGGTATTCTCCTTCATGGATGGATTCTCAGGGTACAATCAAATCAAGATGGCACCCGAAGACATGGAAAAAACAACCTTCACAACACCTTGGGGAACCTTTTGTTACAAAGTAATGCCCTTTGGTTTAAAGAATGCAGGAGCAACGTATCAGCGGGCAATGGTAGCTCTGTTCCATGATATGATTCATCAGGAGATAGAGGTTTATGTCGATGATATGATTGCAAAGTCCAACACCGAAGAAGAACATCTGGGTCATCTACACAAGCTGTTTGACAGACTCAAGAAGTACAGGTTGCGACTAAATCCGAACAAGTGTACCTTTGGAGTAAGATCCGGTAAACTCTTAGGTTTCATCGTCAGCAGCAAAGGTATTGAGGTGGATCCTGCCAAGGTCAAAGCCATTCAAGAAATGCCTATACCCCGTACCGAGAAACAAGTCAGAGGATTCTTGGGACGTCTGAATTACATCGCCAGATTTATTGCCCATATGACTACTACTTGTGTGCCGATCTTCAAACTGTTGAAGAAAGATCAAGTAGAAAGATGGAATGACAAATGCCAGTTAGCCTTTGATAAAATCAAAGAGTATCTCCAAAAACCACCAATCTTGTTACCACCTGTGGAAGGAAGACCTCTGATAATGTACCTAATTGTGTTAGAAGATTCAATGGGGTGTGTACTGGGGCAACATGACGAGTCCGGCCGAAAGGAGCATGCAATCTACTATCTTAGCAAAAAGTTTACCAATTGTGAAACAAGATACTCACTGCTCGAGAAAACTTGGTGTGCCTTAGCATGGGCGGCTCGCCGACTAAGACAGTATATGCTAAATCACACCACTTTCCTAATCTCCAAAATGGATCCTATCAAGTATGTGTTCGAAAAACCTGCTCTCTCTGGAAGAATAGAAAGATGGCAAATGATCTTAACAGAGTATGACATCCAGTACACTTCACAAAAAGCGATCAAAGGAAGTGTGGTAGCTGATCATCTGGCTCACCAAGCAGTGGATGATTATCAAGCATTGAACTTTGACTTCCCAGATGAAGACATTATGCTAGTCACTGACTACGAGCAACCAGGACCGGAAGAAGGACCGGAGCCAGAATCCCGATGGACTATGGTTTTTGATGGAGCTTCTAATGCACTTGGCAATGGCATTGGAGCCGTGATCATTTCCCCTGCAGGAGGTTATACACCATTCACTGCCAGATTATGCTTCAACTGCACTAACAATATAGCCGAGTACGAAGCATGTATTCTAGGTCTCAAAGCTGCAATCGATCTAAGAATTAAGTTCCTGGAGGTCTACGGAGACTCAGCGCTTGTAATCTATCAAGTCAAAGAGGAATGGGACACGAAGCACCCGAATCTAATTCCATACAAAGAATATGTGCTGAGTTTGATTCCTTACTTTGAAAAGATCACTTTTGAACATATCCCGCGCGAAGAAAATTAACTAGCTGATGCCTTAGCTACCATGTCATCCATGTTCAAAGTCAGGTGGGACAATGAGGCACCAATGATCACCATTTACAGACAGGATGAACCAGCCTATTGCAATGAGATCGATGCCGAAGGAACGGAAGAAAAACCATGGTTCCATGAAGTAAAAAGATATCTCGAAGCTCAGGAGTACCCTGAAGGGGCATCCATTAACGACATAAAGTTTCTAAGAAGATTTGCTGCTAAATTCTTTCTAAGTAATGGAATCTTGTACAAATGCAACCATGATTCGACTTTGCTTCGTTGTGTAAACAAGAAGGAAGCGGAACAGATTATGGAAGACATACACGATGGTGCTTTTGGTACTCATTCAAGTGGACATACAATGGCTAAAAAGATCTTAAGAGCAGGTTATTATTGGTCTACCATGGAGACAGACTGCCATCATCACTCCAGAACCTGTCACAAATGCCAGATATATGCCGACAAAGTACATGTACCTCCAGTCCCATTAAACGTCCTGATATGATTGGAGAAATCAAGCCTACTACCTCTAACGGACATCGTTTTATCCTGGTCGCTATTGACTACTTCACAAAATGGGTAGAAGCAGCTTCATTTGCTTCAGTCACCAAGAATGTTATGGCCCGATTTATCAAGCACAATCTCATTTGTCGGTACGGCATCCCTGAAAGGATCATCACAGACAATGGCACAAATCTAAACAACAGAATGATTACTGAACTCTACACACAATTCAAGATCAAACATCATAATTCCTCTCCATATCGACCAAAGATGAATGGCGCAGTGGAAGCTGCCAACAAGAACATCAAGAAGATCATACAAAAGATGACAGTAACCTACAAAGACTGGCATGAGATGTTACCTTTTGCTCTTCATGGTTATCGCACATATGCACGTACTTCAACAAGGGCAACTCCATTTTCCTTAGTCTATGGTATGGAGGCAGTTCTTCCAATTGAAATTCAGATCCCTTCCCTAAGGATTATGAAAGAAGCCGATCTAGATGAAGACGATTGGATTCAGACTCGGTTGGACCAGATAAACTTGATTGATGAGAAGAGACTCGCAGCTATTTGTCATGGTCAGTTGTACCAAAAGCGTATGATCAAAGCCTTCAACAAGAAAGTCAAAAGTCAGGCATACCAAACCGGTGGCTTGGTTGTCAAACGCATCATCTTACCACAAGGTGACCCCAGGGGCAAGTGGACTCCCACTTATGAGGGACCGTTTGTAATCAAGAAAATATTCTTCGGCGGAGCCATGTTGCTTACCACTATGGATGGCGAGGATTTCCCACACCCTGTGAATGCGGACATAGTCAAAAAGTACTTCCCTTAAAAAAAAGCTCGCTAAGTTGAAAACCTGAAAGGGCAACTTAGGCAAAAAATGAGCGTCTCGGTGGATTGAAAACCTGAAAAGGCGATCCAGGAAAAAATTAGAGACTAAATGAAGATTATCCTGGTAGGCTGAAAACCTGAAAAGGCAGCCTAAGCAAAAGTTAGGGAATAAAGTGTACAACTATGTTCCGTTCGGCTACCTACTCACCTTCAAGGTTCAACACATCAAAGACACCGATCAATCCAATTACTTTCTTCCAACTAGTGAGGGATGAGATGCTCGAAGACAGATTGGCAATAGCAGAGTTGAAACTTGGCTGGATTGTTTTCACATAGCTATTTCTCTTTATAAATACTTTTCAAAGCTTTATGACAATTTCCTACTACTAGGATTTTTGTCTCCTTGTACTAATCAGCCTATCATGGCTCTTTTTCAAAAAATCAATGCAGCTCATGCTTAAAATCAACATTTTCACTTTTTCTGTTTTGAATACGTAAATGTCCCAATGATAATTTTGAATGAACATGTGCATTTGAATATGATTGATGTTTACCAGAAAAACAGGAATAGCATTCAGGTAATGTCCCAATCATTTGGACATCATCCAAAAACCAGCATCAGAAGAAAAATCCCCAACAGAAATGCATTTCTCAGCAAATTCCTCAATGAGATTTTTCTCTCCAACAAAGTGATTCGAGAAATCTTATTCCCCAGCAGGGCTGTTCCAGATTGCTATCCCCAAAAGGTGTGATCTCCACACCAGAACTTGGTCAAATAGTGCATCGGAGGATTATGCATCCTCTTCATTCCCATTTTAAAGGGCATCAAAGTCAGAATTTTCAAATTACCTTTCATCCCCGAGCGGTAGTCAAAAATCCTTCAACAGAGCACCCTGGTTCTCAAAGAAGGTCCCCAGCCGAGGGTACTCGAACAAGACAGCAAAGATCTTCAACGATCACAATGCCTTCATTTATTTTCCCAACCAGAAGCTTGATACGCTCAAGACTGCATAAGTCATACATCATCATACATCATACATCATATGTATATTCATACACATCATATAATGTTTCATGACAAACGCATGCATAACATGCATATTTCTCTTTTAGTTCAAAAATCTCATACATTACATGCATCATGACATTGCATGTCACTAACTTGATTTTTTCAGGTGAATGAATATCCTCAGCAAAGTTGTTCTCGATCACATACAGTGTTCCCCTGGATTCTATTCAGACGGACATTTCTCTCAGATATAATCAAGCCGAAGATTCATTCTGAAGAGATCTCTCTTTCCAAATCACCTATCAACTCAAGAATATAGCAACACAGATCTAAGTCGATACCTTGGACGGTTCCTTAATGATCTACCATCAAAGATCTAAAGTCGATACCTTGGATGGTTCCTTAATGATCTACCATCAAAGATCTAAAGCTGATACCTCAGACGTTTCCTCATAGATCAACTTTCAAAATCTAAAGCAAAAAAACTTTGGACAGTTCCGTAACGATCAGCCTCCAAGACTTAAAGCAGTAACCTCGGACGGTTCCGAAACGGTCAACGCAGAGGTTTTCAAATCCTTCATCAAGATATAATCAATGGATTCATTCTGATGAACAAACCATCAACACATTTGCCAGATGGCATCTGAAAGCCCATCTCAGGTAATGTTTCAATCTTCCAACAACATGTCTCAGACCACATTCAAATGCAATTTCCAACATCACGTCCGGTGGAGGTAAGTGCAAATTTTCAGGGCATCTAAACATTCAATCATCTTCTACCTTCAGATTTCAAACAATCTCTTCAGGTTTAAGAAGATTGAACAGGGGCAACTGTTATACCCCAAAATTTGCCCGCATCTTTTTTCAAGAAAACTTCAATCTAAAAAATTAAGAGCTTCATATAATCTTGGATTTTTATTCCATAAATATCCTGATTTATGAATACTTGGTTTTTAGAGTTTTTCTTATACGGTATTTTGACTCGCTGTTGAATTTATTCTTACACAAACGCCAAGTACTGTTTATTACTTCACACACGCTATTTATTTGAGATTTATTTATAGATAAATAGTACTGACGCAATTGGTACAGAACTAAATCTTTTTGCAGGCGCAAAGTCCGGGGATTCAGACTGTACTGGTAACAAGTAAATTATTGTTAACTTTTGTTTCCCACTAATTTTTGTACTATATTCTATTATTTTCAAAATCTTTTTCTTTCTCTTTCTTTCAAAATCAAATCCTAACTTTACTCTATACATCTCTTTTTTCAAACCCTACCATACACTTTCTTTCAAATCCTACTTCCACTCAAATTCTCCTTTTTTGTACGGAATCACTTCATTCCCCAACGTCTCTATCCTTCTTTTCATTCTATAAATACCTCTCATTTTTTCCATAAAATCTCACATCAAATTCTAACTCATTTCTCAAATTTCTACTTCATATTCATTCTCTCTTCTTCCCTGGCAAAATGGCGAAGCGGATGGAAACATGTTTTCTTATGGTCATCACCGTCGTGGTGGTAATCATGTCCTTCTTCTGTCTGCATAGTCCTAAAAAATACGGACCTGGGATGTTTACACTCCCAATCATCTATATGTTATTATTTGTAGCATGGGTTATTAATCGTCATTCTTAAAGTTTGTCGTATCTTTTAATAACGTACCGTTTACTCGTCGTACTGTTGATTATAGTATGTAATATTTGTACTGTCAGTATTAAATGTCGTACTATCTGTTGTACTGTAGTTTAATTATCCAGATAATATTTTGTGTGTTTTCTGCCAGTTAAATATTTATTTTTCTGTGCATTAAATGTTTTTCAGGGTTAATATCGGTAATTTTGCTCGCATACAGTGTATATTATTTATTTATTATGTTTGTGTTTTTCTAACAATTCGTGTAAATAAATTTTCACCATTAACACAACAAAAAAAACAAAAAGAAAATTAATTAACTTTAACTGTTGAATTTTCACCTTAACTACTTCATTAATACCCGGACAGCCAGTTGACAGTCAAAACTGCTGACAGTGCAATTCTCCGTGTTTTGTACCATCAATCAAATCAATCTTTTGCATTTCAAAATTCCAAGATTTTTGTTCTAGAAGTCTTCTGAATATCACATGATTAGCAGAGACTCAACACTGCACAAAAATCAGGTACGCTTAACTGTCTCCTACACAAACAGTCCCTAACTAGGGTTTCTTGTTTTTTTTCAGGAGAACAAGTTTTTGAGACCTCAAATGGATTTCATGGACCTTCATATATCTCAAAGTACCACCATACAAATTTTCAAACTTCAATTCACTCAGACGCGCAGTCAGCAGCTCAAACATTCAATAGACGACCCGGTTGACCAAAAAGTCAACAGACAGTCAAAAATGAAATTTTGTCAACATCCATATTTTGTCAAAATATTCATCATTTGACTAGTGGTTGATCAAAATTCATCAAGGAAAGATCAAAAATCAACAAAACCCTAAGTTTCAAAATTAGGGTTTTCTCCTAAAAAGTCAACTGAACTTTGACTGGTCATAACTCTCTCATCCTTCATCCAAAAAATTCAAACCAAAGGTAATTTGGAAGGAAATTCAATTATCTTTCAAATGCAATTGGTCCCATGATCATTAGATTCACCATTTGAAAAATATGAATCAAGACATTACAGGTCATTTTCAAAGTCAAGAAAAAGTCACTTTTTTCAAAAGGACACACAAGGAGCATGGAAAATCATTTTGATATGAGACCAAAGACATTGGTTATAGGACTCTTTGAGGTTTCCAAAAAGTACAAGAACTCCTTCATATGATAAAAACTGAGGGATTTATGCCTTGTTGAAGTTGGCTAAATTTTGGGAAAATGCATGAAATCAACATTGATCAAAAATGTTTTTCTTCCAAATGAGACCCAATTTCCATGATCCAAACATGTTTCCCAAGGCCCGTAGCATTTTTGTTTCTTTTTTGATTTAATTTTATCCCATTTAAGATTAAATTAAAAAAAGGAAAATGGAGGGATAATATGTAGCTTAGTTTCTAAGCATGAGTCATCAAAGAACATTCAAAGCTCTGCAGCAAGAGAAGTACAGCAGGCCTAAGAGCAAGAGGTGTGGAAAAATCAAGCCACGGTTGCTTGAATTCAACGCTACATATATTAAAAATTTACCAAAATTCAACAAAAGCACTTAATGCTTTTAGCTTAGTTTTGAAGCACTTCATTGCTTATATAATGGCTAGAACACTTCAGTAAACAAGGACACACGAATTCAGAACCCAAGTCTTGCTTGTATCACTCTTAAATTCAATTGAAATTTTCCAAGAAATTTGAAATTCGAATTTTCAGTTTAAGCCATTTGTAATTCAAACTAAACACTCAAATACAATCCTCAAGCATCATTGAATATATTCCAATCAGTTTCAAGCTTTGAAACTCAAAGAATCAAGCACTACACCTCACAGTTTGCTCGAACTAAAACTTACAAAAATCTCATTATACTTGCATGTTTAACAAGATGTAGACTCATATTTAAGTTTAGTTTGGTGTTCTGATCATTTCTGGAAGTTTAATTGAAGTTTGAACACGTATCCACGAAAATACCATTTTAGGGTTCTTGAACTCTATTTTAGGGTTTTTCGTTAGAGGCAAAATTAGACAAAATTAAGGGCATGGTTGAATTCAGTGAATCAGTACGAATCAAATGAACAGGTCGCGAAAAATTTCTGTACACGTTTACCCCTATTCGTTATTTTGCAGGATTGATGCTCACATATTACAGCGCTTTTGAAAACAAATGCTGTTAAAAGAGGAGTCTGGAGGTTGAAGATGAAGACGTGGCTTGCCCTGGTTGGTTGGTTTGCGCGCGCGTGTGTTTTAAAACTCAGACCAATCACATGCGTTGCTTTCCACTATCATATCATGAGCTCTATGATCTCAGCCATTAGATTTCATTAACTCAAGATCCAACGCTCTAGCCTTGCCAGTCCATGCTATAGACTCTATTATCCACCACACCTTATCATTGTTTATATATTTTCTATTTTATTTTATTTTCTTTACAAAATTAATTTAAAATAGTTTCAAAAATCAAAAAAATATAATAAAAATATTTTTAGGCTTCTAAAATAATCTATTATTTTTTGACATAAAATATTTTATTTTTTCTTAAATATTAAAATATTTTGTATAATTAATTAGTATATATTTATATATTTACTTTTTAATTATTTTAACTAATCAAAAAAATCATAAAAAAATTGTTCTTTATATTAAATATAGTATATATATTATAAGCTAATTTTGTACATATTTAGGATAATTTTCTCTTTAAGTTTTAATTATTTGTGTAATTATTTGTATAATTATATGATTATTTAACTTAATAATTTCAAAATCCATTTCAAAAAATCCAAAAAAAAATTAGTTTTATTTTAAAATTAATTGACAATCAATATGGCATATTTCAAATATAATTTTTAGGTTTAAATTTTATTTCTACTTTTTTCCTCATTTTACTTAAATTAATCATGCATTAATTCTAATCAATCATCAAAAATCCAAAAATATTTCTTTTATTTTTCTTGCAATTTAAATTCTTAGATCAAGTGTATAGGTTGTCAAATTCATGTAAATAGCGTAGTTTACGTTTCCCGCACAATCGATGTAATAGCGTAGATTTACTTTCTGCATTTTACATTTCCGCATTTTAATTTCCAGCACATATAAAATTGCGTGTATGTCAAAGATAAAAATTGAAGCGTTAGGTCACTAACTTCAAAGATAAAATATCTGAATCAAAACACAATCACACTTGCACCTCTTAGGGTAATCCCTCTTTTACTCTTTTCAAAATCAAAATCAAATTCTACTGTTTCAAATGCAAAATCGAACTTTCGTTTACATCTGGTGAAAGGAGAATTTTCTAAAGGAAATAGGAAAAGACCTTATAACTTAGGGTAGACCTCCTAATTTGCTTGCTCAAATCAAAACAAACAAATGTCTCATATACCATTGTTTTTCAAAATAAAACTTTTAAATAAAGACAATACTTGGTATATATCCAAACAAAGATCATTACGAAGTTAACGTTCTTTTTTTTCAAAACATCTTTCGAAAGATAAAATACTTTGTATACATCCGCACAAGGATCTTTACAAAGTCAATTTGCAAAAGTATTTGAAACCACATACAAGCATGTCAAGGCAAGAGAAAAGTGATTCAAAACAAGTGAGCTAAGCAAATTAAAGAGCCCATGGATAACCATGGATACAAAGGGTGCTAATACCTTCCCTTTGTATAACCTACCCCCTTACCTAGAATTTCTTAAAGGTGTTTTTCTGTTTCTTTTATAAACCTTTCCTTAGTTGGATAAAATAAAAGTCGGTGGCGAATCTCTGATTTTTAAAAATACAAAAGCAAAAAGAGAAGAGTGTCAGTTCATGTATCTCTCACACGAGAGGTACGGTAAAAAACCGAGGGCATGACACTTATATTTTATCTTTATCTTACCCTTCGCTGATGTTATATTTACGTGTATAACAAGGTGATTGCTAATCTTTATTTCTTTGATTAAGTATTTCTTATTTCGAGACAAGCCAACCATAGACATAATTCGAACTATCATGAATAACAACCTTTTTGACTATGTCCTAGGATCAATCTAGTCGATCCTGCGAGTAACCAAATCATATTTATTATAGTTTGGAAGACTAGCGGTTGTTTACCGGAAATCACCGTAAACAGTACCCTAATAAGCAAATGCTCCCTCATCAGTACCCCCAGCCAGAAGCTCCTTAATACTAATCACCCCAGGTTCTCTGATCGGCTCCCCGTCATCGCCAGTAACAGGTATCCCCGAGCGGTCCACTTTGGCAACAACGGGAAGACCCTGCACGAACTGCTGAAGAGCAGCATAATCCCTTCGGGCATCCTCGTTCAAATCCGAAAGTCGGGTGATGTATTGGTCGGTCCCATACCTAAAGTGGTCCCGCGACCAAAAAAATCTGAACTTGTACCGACGAGAGGTGACTGCCTCCCCAATGTCATTGAGCATCGGACGACCATCGACATCCAAAGTCGGCACGCGGTCAAAGACACTTTCCCGGGCTTCCGGAGAGTGAGGGTGGATGAGGAAGAAGCGGGACTTATAGCCTTTCAAAGAGTCAGAATAAGACTTGAAAACCTTTCTGGATTGCTTCAGAGATACCCATCCGTAGCGGCCGTCCCTCACCGTGCGCTGAACACAAAATATATAGAAAAACAAAGAAAGCGTCGCCGCTATCTTCAAATGGGCACAAACCAATTCAAAGGCTCGAATAAAAGCGATGGAATTAGGGTGAAGCTGTTTGGGGGCCACCTCCAAATGGTTGAACACCGCCACCTGGAATTCAGTAAAAGGGGCACGAAAACCCATTTCCAAGAACACCACCTCGTACATAGGAATCAAGTCAGGGGAATATACATCACAGATTCGGTCTTCTTCGGCCGGAATCAGAAACGACCACCCTTCACCCACCTCGGTGAAAATATCAGAGTCGTCCTCCAGAAAGTAACTCTCTGTGTCTAGTGCCTCCTGGTGCACCCAGCCCCGCTGAGGCACCTCTTGCCGGGATGGAGGAGTTGAAGACGACGAGCCAGATGCCGTCAGGCGAATCTCTTCGGCCATTTTTCACCTGAAACACAGGGGAAACAGTGAATTCGACAGTTAAATCAAATCCACCCTTCCACCATCGTCTAGAGTGAAAGGGCACGCCTACGGCCCAGAGACCAGAAGAACTGCGTCCTTGCCTCCCCCCATAACCACAAATACCGAGCCAGAAGAAACTCGCGTCCGGAAAAAGGGCAAAAACGCAGGACCTCTAACTACAACGATGGAGTACGAAGAAAAACACACTAAAGAGTATAATCGAACGCTTATCAACAATACAGAAAGCCAGAATCTAAAATACGACAAAACACGCTCATGAACGACGGAGGAACCT
Organism: Vicia villosa; assembly: GCF_029867415.1. Lineage (NCBI taxonomy): Eukaryota > Viridiplantae > Streptophyta > Magnoliopsida > Fabales > Fabaceae > Vicia > Vicia villosa. The sequence continues at coordinate 194,883,338 of NC_081180.1, forward strand.
CCTATCTCCACCATACGCCACCGTGTTCCTCACCTACGTTCATCAAAAAATCTTCCTAAAAGCTTACCCTAACCACATGCAATCGATTCTAAGTAAAGATCAAAGCATAAAAATGCAGAAAGCAAAGATCATAGATTAAACTTACAGTTACGATTTTGATGAAGAACTGAAAAATCTGCAACAAACACCACTACAGGAGAAAAGAATCGACGGAGGGAGAACGAAGCAAATGAAGTTGGAAAGTTTGGAAAAATGGGGGTTGTTCTTTATTTATAGGCTATTCAAGTCCCCACACGCACCGCACGTTCCAGATTGTGCAGAGGGATGGTCATCATTAACCCTACTGCCTAGGTAATTGATTGCCTATCATTTCGCATTTAATGCAACGTTCTCAATCACCAACTTTTCGTAAACAACATGCCTCTTCATCCCCGACCTGACCCTTCCTCTCCTCGGAAATAAACGGCCTACCTCCCTCAGATAGACAGGGCACGGACCCTCGAATTTACTTCCTATAAGTCGTTACTCCTCTGACCGGAAGCAACGACTTGGGGGGCTCCTGTTCTGGACCGGCCCAATCTAGTCAATTGGGCCACTCCCGCCTTCGGCACAATACACGTCAGAGCGCACGTGGTGGATTCCATCCGACCAGACTGGGAAAACGGGCCAAATAACCGACCACGAGGATCCCACGTGCTCGGTAAACAATCAATCCACGCGTCTCCTGAATATTCGCCCCAGAAGGAGGAGTCTAATCCGCTCGCCAAAACATCTTATAAATAGCCCTCTACATACAGAGGGCAGGGTAATCTTTTTCTTACCACTAAAACCCCATTATTTTGTTGTACCCTGTGGAATACATACTTACTTTGGCATCGGAGTGCCTTGCAGGTACAACACCTTTTTTCCCATATTCGTCACCCCAAAGTTCAAGCCTTCATTGTTGCTGGCCATCCGATCTGCTCGGTAAGATCAAAACTATTTGGAGAAGCTAGTGCTGAATTGGAGAAGCGCTTAGGTCTACGACGGGTGGACAATCTTCTTCCCCCAAATAAAAGTGATTAAACACGGTGAATTAGAGAAGTGCAGACGACTATGATGTTTGAAGATTAGTCGTCCCATAAGTTTCTCTAACTCACACCTAATATTTTAGAAAAGGGCTTTGCTTTGCTTCACGTACTTTTATGCAACCACCACTCCACCACCGATGCGCCTTGGCATCTCTCTCAACTCACGTCGTTGCCAAAGCAACCACCACCATCGCATCTTGGTATCTTAATAATTTTCTTCTCAAACCCAAAAATGTGAATTTATGTTAATGTTACTTCTCTGTTTACTGTTACAATGAGGTTTTGATACATTCTTTGATTTTGCAAACAAGGTGTTTGCTGAAATGTCTCAATGAGTTTCTTAGTGTTGGTTTTAAGTTGAACATGTTTGATCTTTTTCTCATATGTTCTACAAGATATGGTGTTATATTAAACTGTGACAATGAGTTTCAGTTTGTGATATGATTTTGCAAATAAGGTGTTTGTTGAAATGTCAAAATGAGTTTCAGTTTGTGATATGATGTTTCGTATTTATCGGTTATATTGATTAATTATGATTTTTGATGTTGGAGCCATGTAATTGAATTGAATGAAGAAAATGAAACCGCGAAAGTGGTTTGTGGTTTTGGTAATTAATTGTTGTAGTTGTTTAGTGAATGATTAGGTTTTGATTATGTTTTTATTAGAAGTTCTTTTCTGAGTTGAGTTAAATTCTGTTTGGGATTTTAGTTAGGGTTTGGTTGGTTTTCTTGGGATAGAGGGAAATGTGATGATAATGATGGTTGAACTGTTTGTGCCTTGATAATTAAGACCATGTACGATTTCCATGTCGATAAAATACCAAGAAATTACAATTTTTGTCTCCGAAAATACTCAAGTGCAGACACCGAAAGTTGTGATAATAATTGTTTTGTTTGATCTGTATACATCGAAAGTTCCTGAGTTCCTGAAGTTGATGAATATGATATTGATGTTACTATCATCAGTTTCAATTAAATGTAAGGTTTAGTTTAAAATTTTGAACTTAAGAAGGCCATTCATCATACAATATAATAAAAAAAAATGAGATTTTTGGCAAGTGTCACAATTATAAAGAACTTACTATTTTTATTATTTCTACATTAGGAAATCTTACTTTGTTTTTTAATAAGCAATTTGTATCTAGCGAGTTTCGAACCTGAGACCTGGGTTTCAAACCCGAGACCTTGAGAGGAGCACACTCTCAGGACCCAAGCGTTTCACCGCTAGACCACACACGCACACAGGAAATCTTACTATAATTATTAATTTAATAATTAAATTTTTTAAATTATAATATATTTACTTTGGTCTTATCATTACTATTTATAATTAATTATCAGCCTATTTAATTTATAGATTTTTATAATAATTATGAATAATTTATTTTCCCCAAAAATTGTTAAATCCTGGCTTTTGGATTTTCCGCATACATTAAAATACAAACTTTTTGGATTCCCATTTCAGAGATCTAAATATTTGAGAGATCTAAACATTCTGAGTTTTTTCTGAAAAATATTGAGTTGGTTGTTGAAGGTGGAGAAAAGCACAAGAAATGGGGGATTGAATTGTGTTCTTTATCAATTAAAATTCCCTTTCTTTTCCTTTAACGTCTTTTCTTTCACTTAATCATCTATTAGATTATGTTTTAAAGTTGTAGAAGCATGAAGATGTAGAACTACATAACCAATAAGATGTTCCTTTTAACTTCTAAAGGATATCAGAACTTCTGACTTGCTCAGTACAGTTCTGCAGATTAAATCTTGGAAGTTCTACGTTTAAATGACATGTGCAGAAAGTAAAAGACACATTCATTTTTATCCAGGTTCACCTTCTAACTAAGGCTACCTCTAGTCCACCTTCTTCAGGTGATTTGCCTCTGTCCAAAGGTCTTAATCCACTATAACCAATCCTGAGTACAACTGCACGAACCTCCGTCGTGACTAACCATCCTGCACAGCCAACTGTTGTGACTAACCATCTGGACAATGACTCGTTCAGTGATCTCCGCAAGATATAACGTCCATTGACTCAAGAACCCTACACAAGATACCCGCAAGTGACTAACCCCTAGTTGGCTAAACCGTTTAGTGTTCCCAGCAGGATATAACGTGCATCACACTAGTAACCTACACAGCTACCTACTGTGACTAACTCCTACACAGCCAACTGCTGTGACTAACTTCTGATAATGAACCATTCAGGGATCCCAACAGGATATAACGTTCATCTATCTTCTGGAGATTACAGGTGTGCTTCTTAATCAAGCAGATGGTCTCATATTCTCAAAACGTATGTTTACGACTCACTGACTAGAAGTCACTTCTAGAGACCTAAACAATCTATCATAAATTTCTAAGAGATAACACACTTCGAGCAACAACTCTATCTGTTTTACAACTAATAACAAGAACAATACATGGTCTTGTAGTCTACTATTCTTGAACTTTTGCATGAGATCTTCTTCATTTTCTAATAAGCATCTTAAGAGACAACGCTCTTGTGTTGAAGGCTTCTTGTCATGATCTTCATCTTCAAATCTTCTTAAGTTGATTTAGAGCAACAACTATATTGTTGATTGCTTCTGATTTGATCTGCACTTCTTCTTTCTCCTAAGCAGATTTAGAGCAACAACTCTATGTTGACTGCTTCTTGCGGTATGGTCTTCTCTTGTCTGAGTGAGGAGATTAGAGCTTCAGCTCTTGAAATTAATTCCTTCTTGTAAGATCATCTTCTTCTTATCTACTTAAGCAGATATGGAGCATGAGCTCCTATGTTGATTGCTCCTTGCTTGTAGGTCTTCATCTTCTTCTTGAATACTGATCATGAAACTTGTTACAATTGATAACATATTAGAACTGATCAGATAACAGTGAATTTCTTGTAACTCCATTGGAGGATTCTGCTTAACAGCAGAGATTTCATCTTTACTCATTTCATGCACATGGTTTGTGTATAACAACACAGTGGATCATCACACACTGGGTATGTGCGGCCTCTTGTGGAACTTCTGATGCATGATTTCATATTTCTTCATTGATACTTTTATGCTCAGCTTCTCTCTACAGAATTTCTCTTAGGATCTCTCATTTTCTACTCTCTATAGATGTATCCTACATATTCTGATGCTCACTCTGGATGTATACTCAGATGCATACACATACAAGAACGCATACCTTCAAGTCTTAAGTTTGATCTATTTATAAAGCTTGGTATGTTACCGTTGGGATCTAACCGTTGAGATTTGTTTGAATATTGCTTTGAATGCTTCGTCTAGATTAAGCCTTTTGTGACAAGTGTTGTTCTCGGCAGAACCTTATCTTTAACCTGATGGTTTTAGTGGATGGCGTGTTTCTTTTGGTTAAGCTTGTCTTTCTAATGCACTGCATATGGGTTGCTTCTTGTTTCAACCTTGGGAGTTGTTCCTTTTAAATGTTGCATTCTTAATTTTTTACTAAATTTGTATGATGCGCTGTAGATTCTTTATTGGCTTGTATATGACTCTTTTGTTGTTTGCATTTTGAATATCGCTGCCTTGTGTCTTCAGAACTTGTAACTTCAGAACTTCTGATCTTTCTACGTGTGATCTTATAATCTCAACCAAAGCTTCTTATAGTTGCGTGCTCTTTCTAAATAAGCTTGTTTTTCATCTTTGCATGTTTGCTTCTTTATCTGCTGTCTTTGGCAGTTGATGTGTTTTGGATCAGAACATCTGATGAATGATGTTTAGCTTTGTTGATCTTCTGGATGTAGTTACTGTATTCTTTTTTCTGATGAATCTTGTATAAAATTTATAACATAGTATCTGCACACTAATGAAACCATTAGTAATAAAATTGTTACTCACAAAATATATGCTTGTTATCATCAAAACTAGATTCTGAACTTAGATTCTCAATCTTGTTCTAACAATCTCCCCCTTTTTGATGATGACAAAAACCATGTATTTTGATGGAACAATTTTATGAGAGGATAATAATTAAGCAAGTAAACTTCATCTCATTTTTCATGTTCAATCAAGCAGCTTTAATTTTCATCAAAATGTACTATTCTTTCTCCCCTTTTTTGTCATAATCAAAAAGCGTTTAAGATGGTAGGGTCAGACTTAGAAATGATTTGTTCAATTAAACAACCGATTTATTCATCAAAATCTAATCTTTTCCTTTTCTCCCCCTGAGATAAATACTCTTCCCCTGAGCTATGTACCCCTATGAATTACTTTCTGACTTATGGCTCCCCCTGAATTAAGTAATCATATTTGTTTCAGATTCAGGCAATCCTGAGTTCTAACAATTTTCTCCCCCTGAGATGTATACCCTCCCCTTGAACTAGATTGTCCTATTAATACAGCTCCCCCTGAAATAGATTCTTCTCATACATAGGTTAAAATCTTATCAGAACATGTTATGTTTTCAGAATTTATCTTTTAATTTCACTTTTATATGTTTGTTTATTAGAGTTCATACATTTTGGCAAAGAACATAAAAAAGTTAAGCAGAAATAAAAAGTTAAGCAGAACACAGACTTTCATTAAAGATTAACACAGATAATTAAAAGCTACACAAGAGAAAGCTACTGACATCTTAAGCATAGAATGGTTCACATTCTTCTTCCAAGAGAATGTCATCATTGTCCTCACATTCTGTGTTCCGTATAATCTGAACTAATTCAGCAGATACAAACAGAGCGGATAGAATTCTTCCGTAAGGAATATGAAAGCTATGGCCACTTCCAAAGGCAGTGAGAGATTATTTAAGATGACAGAAGATAATCTTTGTAAGATGCAGTGGTTGACCATTTTTGAGTTTATAAATGAGAAAGCGATCTCTATTTGATAGGATTTGGTGAAAGTTCCCTCTAGGAGTTATGTTGGACAAGACAAATCTAAACAGAACTTGTCTGAAATGAGTCAGAAGTTCTGTATTATTGACGATATGTCTGATATTTCTGCTCATAGTATGGTTAGCATTCCAACAATCGAACGATCTGAGACTAATTACAGAAGGGTTAGGAGCATATCCTATGGTTTCAGCAATGGACTCTTCCGTGACAATAAATGAAATACCATAGATTTTGGCAGAGATGTTGCGGTGATCTTCGTTGATGGATGCTTCCACCCAAAAGGTTTTTACGAGGTTTGTGAAGACATGGCCATTTAGAAGAACATCATAATTGAACCAGCCTTGCATCTCTAGAAGACTCATAAAATAATCATTTCTCTCAACTAATCCTATGTATATTGATGATGGTAAGACGAGGTTGAAAGTCTATTGAGGATGAAATTTTGACGTGTTGATAAGAAAGCAAGTTTAAGGAGGAATGAAGGATGAGTGATGAGAATCCTGGGAGTTTGGATTTATAGACTTTTACTTAAAAGGGTAGAAATGATGAATTAAGGATTCATTAAATAAATTTGATCGTTTGAAGAGTTTCACGGGATTTGGAACATTTTCCTAGACTTTTGTCTAGGGGTTTGACCATCTGTTCCTTTTCAGGAAGATTTTAATATCATGCTCTTCAGGATATTTTGTAATTTACGCTTTTAAGAAGCAGAGTGTCTCATTCCTTAAGGTAATGCCTACGAATTCAAGATGAAAATGCAAATATTTTTATATAGGAAACAAAGTCATACACGTAGCTTGATTTCACTAGTTCCTAAAGAAGTTTCCCTTAGACCATAATAACATATTTTCAGGTTGGGTTTCTGTTTCAAATTCTTCTATTATATCTTTAATGAGCTTTATAATATCCTCTCGAATGAAGATTTCTGACAGGTTTCTTCCAAAAGGAATAGAGGACATTGTGTAGTTTCTGGAGACGGAGATTGAATTCCATAGATGATTAAACATCGTTTGAGGCAGATTAATGCATAAGTTACTCATCAGAAGATAAATGAAGAATTGATCTCCATATGTTAGGACATTTTGGTTTTCTCTTCTAGGGAGTAAATTTGAGACAGCAAGTTTGAACCAGGTTTTTGGGATAGGCAAGAGACTTTCGTGATCAGTTGGGTTATAGCCTAGTGAAACATCATGAAGAGGTTTCAACTTCTCATGATCAATGAATTGAGTTTCAAAAGAATTAACAGGAATCCCTATGTCCTCACATCCAGTTGCAAGAACAAATGAGAAACAGTTGATGGTGATTGGAATATCGAAAAATGAAGGATTTGATGTAGTTTTCTTCAGGGTTGAGAGATGCATGTTTCTAAAAGTCTTTAACGAGATTCTCATAGATAGGTTTTTTCAGAATAGAGAGATATCTTGACCAATCTTGATAGAAGGTTCCACTCATGAGACTCCATGCAAAAGTGTCATCAACAGCTGAGACTTCAACTTGTTTTTCAGAGATAACTTCAAGGAGGTTTTGGTTTCCTAGATAGGTTAATGGAGGCATAATGAGGGAGAAGGATTTTGGGATAATTAGAACTTATTGATGTAAGATCTTATATAGAAGAGAAAGGACTAAGTTATTAAATGCAAAACAGATGAATTAATGAGACAGTTGAACTATGTTATCGAGGAAAAGGTGGGAGAATGTGAGCATGCAAGAACATACAAGAGATACTGACACAGAGATAGAATTTTAGCTGACAAACGCGAAATGACTACAGTAGTTAATGTAAAAAAAAACGAGATGATGTACATGCATGGGTAATTATGACAGATAGTGGGGTAGGCAATAATTAAAATATACAGAAGAAGTTTATGTCAATAAACTTATTTTGATAAAATTATAAAAGAGAGAGTTTTAGAAAGATCTGACCGTATTGAGTGATAAACCTTCCTTCTTGTTTTTGTCTGAACTCGAGTATCTTCTGATGAAGAGGTTCCGTCTTTTTCTTCTTCTGATCTTTGTCTTGCAGTGTCTTCGTTTCTTGACTTAATTCTTTACTGATCAATCTGGCTTGAGTTAGCTTTGCTTATTTATCTCCTGATTTTGAATGTCTTCATTTGAGCAGATGTTCTGCCTTTCTTTGCTATAGAGTCTTCGTTCTTACAATCTTGTTCTTCCTTATCTTCTTCCTCTAACTGACGTTGATGAGTCATGAGATGATCAATTGTCATGAGTCAGCTACACTTATTTATCTTTGAATATTTTAATTGAACGCATATTCTTCTTTCTGATGTTTTGAGCTTTGTCGAATATTCTTTTGTTGATTTTCAAACTCCTTTTGATATGTAGGTGACACGTTTAGAGTCTTGAGATCTAGCCTTGACATCTTCTGATTATACTGAGTGTTGGAATATGCCGTTGATTTTCAACTCAGTGTGGTTTTTCTCCTTCTGGATCTCTCTACACGGTTAAGTGTTTGATCTTGAGATCAATACAGAGCCATGCTCTGATACCAATTGAAGGTGGAGAAAAACACAAGAAAGGGGGGATTGAATTGTGTTCTTTATCAATTAAAATTCCATTTCTTTTCCTTTAACGTCTTTTCTTTCACTTAATCATCTATTGGATTAAGTTTTAATGTTGCGAAAGCATGAAGATGTAGAACTACATAACCAATAAGATGTTCATTTTAACTTCTAAAGGATATCAGAACTTCTAACTTGCTTAGTACAGTTCTGCAGATTAAATCTTGGAAGTTCTACGTTAAAATGACATGTGCAAAAAGTAAAAGACACATTCATTTTTATCCTGGTTCACCTTCTAACCAAGGCTACCTCCAGTCCACCTTCTTCAGGTGATTTTCCTCTGTCCAGAGGTCTTAATCCACTATAACCAATCATGATTACAACTGCACGAACCTCCGTCGTGACTAACCATCCTTCACAGCCAACTGCTGTGACTAACCATCTGGACAATGACCCGTTCAGTGATCTCTGCAAGATATAACGTCCATTGACGCAGGAACCCTGCACAAGCTACTAGCGAGTGACAAACCCCTATGTGACTGAACCGTTTAGTGATCCCAGCAGGATATAACGTTCATCACACTAGTAACTTGCACAGCTACCTGTTATTACTAACTTCTGATAAAGAACCGTTCAGGGATCCCAGCAGGATATAACGTTCATCTATCTTCTGGAGATTACAAGTGTGCTTCTTAATCAAGTAGATGGCTCCTATTCTCGAAACGTATGTTTACGACTAACTAACTAGAAGTCACTTCTGGAGCCTAAACAATCTATCAGAAGTTTCTAAGAGATAACACACTTCGAGCAACAACTCTATGTGTTTTACAATTAATAACAAGAACAATACATGGTCTTGTAGTCTACTATTCTTGAACTTTTGTATGAGATTTTCTTCATTTTCTGATAAGCATCTTAAGAGACAACACTCTTGTGTAGAAGGCTTCTTGTCATGATCTTCATCTTCAAATATTCTTAAGATGATTTAGAGCAACAAATCTATTGTTGATTGCTTCTGATTTGATATGCGCTTCTTCTTTCTCCTAAGGAGATTTAGAGCAGCAGGTTTATGTTGATTGCTTCTTGCGGTCTGGTCTTCTCTTGTTCGAGTAAGAAGATTAGAGCTTCAGCTCTTGAAATTAATTCCTTCTTGTAAGATCATCTTCTTCTTATCTACTTAAGCAGATATGGAGCATGAGCTCCTATGTTGATTGCTCCTTGCTTGTAGGTCTTCATCTTCTTCTTGAATACTGATCATGAAGCTTGTTACAATTGATAACATATTAGAACTGATCAGATAACAGTGAATTTCTTATAACTCCATTGGAGGATTCTGCTTAACAGCAGAGATTTCATCTTTACTCATTTCATGCACATGGTTTGTGTATAACAACACAATGGATCATCACACACTGAGTGTGCGCGACCTCTTGTGGAACTTCTGATGCATGATTGCATATTTCTTCATTGATACTTTTATGCTCAGATTCTCTCTACAGAATTTCTCTCAAGATCTCTCATTTTCTGCTCTCTGTAGATGTATCCTACATATTTTGGTTATAGTTTGAGTGGAACTTGAGAGATTAATTGTGTCTTCTTTGTTGAGCAGAGTTTGCAGTGGTGTCTGACCAACGTTTGTGGTGTTGGTGGTTAAGTGGTTTTGCAATTGGATGAAATTGAAAAGATTTTGGTTGGGTGTTTGGTTGGGCAATTGTTAGTAGATATGGAGTCAAATAGACTGAAACTCATATGCCGACTATTATGAGTCAAACAGGTTCTTCTGTGGTTGCTTTAAGGAAAAAGAAATCAGGAAAGAATGAATGGAAGAAACCAGTCATGACGAGAAGGCAAAGTGAGAGGATAAAACTGAGTTGGTTCAAAAAAACCAATTACATGTCCAGGAAGTTCTAGTGACCAGCCAATTATGCTTCCAGAAATTGAAGAGAAACATTGTTCAAAGGATAAAGATTAAGGAATATAAGTTTTGTTGTAATAAACTATGTATTGTAATATGCTCATTCTGTCATTTTGTGCTTTTGTGGTATGTGGTATTGTAATATACAAAATTATGCCCCAAGTGTGCTTTTGTATCAGACAAAATTATGCACCAAGTGTGATTTTGTGCACCAATTGTGCTTGTGCTTGTATCAGACAAAATTATGCACCATGTGTGCTTTTGCGGTATGCTTCAATATCAATATCATTATGTGCTCATTCTGTGATTTTGTGCTTTTGTGGTATGTTCCAACTATAACAAAATTATGCATCAATGCTTGTGCTTGTATCATACAAAACTATGCAACATATTTACATAACAGAACTTCAATATCAATATCATTATGCATTTCATAACATAACTTGAGGTTTCATTAACAAAATTGTAACAAAAATACATAACATAACTACAACATCTCATTAAGATCAAAACAATTACAAACAGACCAACTGTGACAAAATTCTAACAATATTACATGAGAGAAATTACATTCATAACAAGCCAATTTCAACAACACTAACTTAACCACAACTGCAAACACCATCCATGACAGACCAAGTACAATCATAAACCAGTAATTTTTTCTCTTTTCCATTGCAATCTTTCTCTTAAGTTTTTCAGTTTTGTTGTGCCTTCCAACTTTGCAATCAGTGACATCAACAATCTCTTTCGCAAATTCTTTCAAGTAAGCCTTGTTCATTTCATATTAGGGACACCTGGACGGAGTATTTTCATTCAATTCAACAGCACTGAGGAAATCGTCCCACAAGAATAGATCGCAATCTCCCATGGTATTCCTACATCTCTAGAATTTTCTACCTGGGTTTCAGTTGAATTCGAGACCCATATCTTCATGGTTGAGTTGCACCCACATATTGGAAGACCCTTTCCAAGATCATTCGTTGAGGAAGACTTGCTTCCACCCATTCCAGCTGGCGGCGGACGAAGCAGCGTAGGAAATTTTGAAGAAGGTGGAGACTGGAACACGAAGAAGGAAGACAGGATGGGGAAAGAAAACCCTAGATTTTAGGAATTATAAAATTATGCCATGTTGTCATCCTTATGTGGCCAAAGCTGGGTAATAAAATTATCATACAACGCCTGAAATTGAAGAAGAATATTCCCTTCCAGCTAGCAATTGGGGATTTGTATGAGGAAATCTACAAAACATAAGGGGGCGCTTAAAAAACACATTACCAGGGTCTAAAACCAAAACTCGCTAACATTACAGGAGGGTTATATATTTAACCCTTGTATTTATACTAAAAATTGCTATAAATATTTATTTTAGACATGAGACAATTATGATGTATGAAAAACACAACTTTCTTATGAAAAACACTAATTTTTCATTCTTTTTATTCAATTTATTTTATTATTATTAAAACCAAAACTCGCTAACATTACAGGGGGGTTATATATTTAACCCTTGTATTTATACTAAAAATTGCTATAAATATTTATTTTAGACATGAGACAATTATGATGTATGAAAAACACAACTTTCTTATGAAAAACACTAATTTTTCATTCTTTTTATTCAATTTATTTTATTATTATTAAATAACAAATCTATTTTATACATTTTGCTTGGGTCGAGACTACTTAAAATAGACATGCCCTAGGGACCGAGACTACTTTATTTTTCATTATTTAATTCATTTTTCTACTAAAATAGACAATACATATGGGTCGAGACTACTTTATTTGTATATATAATTTTATTGAATTAACACAATTTCCTTTTAAAAATTAACAAAATAGTTCTACACTATACAATTAATTCATATTTGGATCACACGCACGAATTGACATATTTTTATCTAGTATTTTTATAGTATATTTTTTATCCATACTTTTTAATTATTATTTTAACATAATTAATTATTTACTAATTATAATAATGTTGCGCGACCCGCCGTCCTCTAAATAAATTTGATATTTCTTTATCTTTTGATTTCCTTCTTCTGCAAGCTTTCCCGATATCAATACATATTTATTAAACTCTTTTATGTAATTTAAAGATATATACTATAGTTTTAATTATTATTTAATTGATAATACTCATATTTAATTTTATGGGAGACATTTAAAATATTAATTAATTAATTCAATTATATAAACGGGTGTTGATACAATTATTATTATAAACTGTAATAAGTTATAAATATTTTTATAGACGGGAAAAAGTCAACTGATGATACAATTATTTTTATAAACAGGAATAAGTTGCAAATATTTTTATAAATGTAAAAAGTCAACTATTGATACAATTATTTAACGAGTTAATTATTTTTAAAACTTACACAAATTATTAATAAATTTGAAATGCCCAAATTAGTTAGGTAAACTTTTTTATATATATTATTAGTAACAATGACATATTATCTATACAATAGTAAATTAACTATAAGTAAAATTTGTAAATTATAAGTGTCTTTAAAATGAGATTTTTTACTGGACATATGAATATCTTGTTTGGCTGACTGGATTTGTTTACTATATAATAATAATTCTAAAAGGTTTGTTTCCCATGGAAATCGAACCAAAGAACACACGTTTAGTATGCCAACATCCAACCACTGAACCAATTCATTTCATTCTTTTAGTCGTGCTCATTAAATAATATTATATATATATATATATATAAAATATATATATATATATATATATATATATATATATATATATATATTAACATTTTATTTTATTTTTAACATTATATTTTTTTAATATCAGTATATATACTAACTAGTTGCCTTTAATTATTTACAGTATATATATTTCATTAAAATAAAACATACTAACTAGTTGCCTTTAATTATTTACAATATATATATATATATATATATATATATATATATATATATATATATATATATATATATATATATATATATATATATATATATATATATATATATATATATATATATATATATTAACATTTTATTTTATTTTTAACATTATAATTTTTTTTAATATCAGTATATATACTAACTAGTTGCCTTTTATTTATTTTATATGTAATATATATGTGTTAATTTTATTTTATTTTATATGTAATATATATATATATATATATATATATATATATATATATATATATATATATATATATATATATATATATATATATATATATATATATATACTGTTAAAATAATGTACACTATATTAAATATTAAATAAAATTAATATTAAGTCGATAAAAATGATTTTAATTGGATTAAAATTTAAAAACGTTAATATTATAAAAAAATTATTTAAAAAACATAATTAAAAACTATTTATAACTGAATTCTTAAAAATAATTTTATTTATTGTATATATTAACTAAATAAAAGAAATGATAAATGTTGTAAGTAGACTGTAATATTTTTTAAATATATATTAAACATGAAATTAAATTGGTGCAGCTATATATATTTTTATATTAATTAAATTTGAAGTATTTAATTTCAACTAATACATGTAGTTCAATTGGTGAGAATGTTGCCTCTCAATCTACCAGTACTTCAAGAGATAGGGGTAGCGAAAATGGAATCTTTGTTTTATAAGAGAGGAATCTAAAAAAAATAAATTAATAGGGAGTAAAACCAAAACTAGTTCTAATGACAGGGGGTATCATATATTTATCTCTTTATTTTATTATTATGAACTTGCTTATAAATGCCAGTGTAAAGTAATGACAGGGGTATCATATATGAGAATTTCTTTCCTGACCCTCCTACCTTCTTGGTCACCCGAGGCGAAATTTTCAAAATGCCCCTATATTTCGGAGATGCATCTCCGAAATCACTTATTTCATAAAAAAATTGATTTCGGAAGTGCACTTCTGAAAACACAAAAAAAAAGTGTTTTCGGAGATGTATTTCCGAAAACACAAAACAAATGGTGTTTTCGGAGATACATTTCCGAAATCAACATTTTTTTAGGGAGGGGTGCCTTCGGAGATGCATATCCGAAATATTCCAATTTTTAGTCTTGAAATGTTTCGGATATGCATTTCCGAAAAAATCAATAATGATTAAAAAATTAAAATCAAGGTGAATCAATACAATTAATAGTATAATTAATTGTATTAGTTAAAATATATTATGAAATATATATTATTATATTCATTATATAATAATAATAATAATATTAACCTAATAAATATTTAAATTAATATTTTATTTTTATATAAAAAATTAATAATAGTAATAGAGATATTTATTTTCTATTTTTTTATGATACTTAAAAGAAATTATTTTATAAACTAATTTTCAAAAACAATTTTATAGTTATAAAAAATTATTTTATAAACAAAATTTCCTAAACAATTTTAAAGTTAAAAATTATTTTACTAACTTATACAAATTAAAAACATTCTAATTTCATAAGTAAATTTTGAATTATATAAAATTAAATATATAATTTATTTATTCAGAAAATAAAACTAAGATAAAATTTTCTTTTAATTTTTTTAAACTAAATGAAAAATGATTTTTTTATCATAATTAATTATTAAAATAATTTTTATATTTTATATTTTTATTTTTTATTTTGAAGAACTATATAATTTGAAATTTATATTAAAATATGAATGAAATACTAAATAATTTTATTCTTATTTGATCTCTTTTATTTTAAAATTTTGATGAATAATTATTAATGTATTTATTTTTTATATAATCATAATTATTGTGTATTAGTTATAGTTTTAGTAATTATTAATATGAAACTTATTTATTAATTTTAATTGAAATTAGAATAGAAATATCAACCGGATAATTATCACTATTATTATTTATAACTTATAAATTATATTAATTTTATAATATATGAATTAATTAATATTCTAAAAAATTTAATTTTTGGGATATTTTCGGATATGCATATTCGAATTAATCAAAATCTCAATTTTTTTGGAAGATGTATTTTCGAAGTCTAGAAAAATTTTAAAAATAATTATTTCGGAGGAAGCAGAGGCAAGTTTGGAATTTCGCTGAGGTCACCCCATAGAGGGGTCAGGAAAGAAATTCTCATCATATATTTATTCCTTTATTTTATTATTATGAACTTTCTTATAAAGGCCAATGTAAAGTGTCGGGTTTCTTAAGTTTGAAGATTTTTTTTTATCTCAGCTTCCTTTCAAGCAGGAGCCGACACAGGATCCATCAAAGTATACCTCTCCGGATGTGCGAACTGTGACTAGACTTTACATAATTCACGACTATTATTTAATTGATACAAAGCATTTTATTATAAAATAGGCCATGTCATGGGGCCTTTGACTAATATGCATAAGGATTTTACTTATGCACCATGCATAAGCCTACATAAGCCATTGGATCATGCTTTTAATCCAGTATTGAGTATTGAGTATTGAATATTGAGTGGTGAGTATTGAGTATTGAATATTGAGTGGTGAGTATTGAGTATTGAGTAATAACAATTGATATCTAGAATTTGATCCAATGATCTAAGGGTCCATAATAATCTATGCATGATGCATAGATTTTTATCTATGCACGGTAACTGCACCCTGTCATGGGTAGTTACATGTGCAAAACGAAATAATTGATCGAATATAAATAAGGTACTTTTTTTAAGTTATGATGTGAGTTTACAGGTGGATGAAAATAATTGATTATTTTATCGACACTTTTTATGTTCATCAATATAATGGCGTGTGGAAAAATCTATGATATCTTTATTTGATTTTTTGCCACCACATTAAAATTGTGGTTATTTGATCTTTGTATAATAAAGTTCTTAACTTTATTAATAAAATAATACAATTTTCATATTTAATCAAACTTATCAAATCTCTCTTCATTCTCTATTTTTTTCTCTTTCATCACTTTCTCACTTCTTTCTTCCAAAAACAAATCTATTATTAATCTATATATTTTTATATATGAAAAATGATATTTATGATTGAATTGATTTTTATTAAAAAATGGTATACTGGAAAATTTATTCAAAAATTCTATTATTAATCTAAATATTTTTATATACGAAATTTTTTTGAATCAAATTACTAATATATTAATTCAAAAAACCAAATAATACAAAGTGACCACAACGGGTCCAGCTAGCTAAAGCGACTATAACATCAAAAAAGCCAAGTGAGATCTAAGATTCACCTTGGCCCAACCCCTATACACTACCATATCAATAATATTCGATACAATACTATTTTTATCAATAATTTTCCTAAAACTAATAGCATTTCTATAATGCCAAATCCCATAGACCGATCATGCAAGAGCCATCTTCAGAACGCTAGATCTAGTAGACTTCCCTTTACAATTATGGATCAACCAATGCATCTCTTCAACCCACGTTATTGGCACATGATTGATACCAATCAATTGCAAGACCTGCTTCCAGATTCTACTTGTCTCGCTGCAATCAAAGAGAAGGTGATCTTGGGTCTCCTCCTGCAAACAAAAACAACAAGTAAGGAATCCCACAAGGCCAAAACGGTACAGTCTACTTCTGGTTGCCAATTTTCCATGACATGCTTGCCAAAGAGTGATGAGAGCTCTAGGTCTAGCACTGTTGCTAATATATACGAAAATTTAATATTGATTCAAATATTTTTGTAAATAATTGTTTACTAGTGATTTCTGACAAACAACCGCTAGTCCTCCAAAGGTATATACTTTGGTAACTTACAGGATCGACATTGATCCTAGGACATGTGTCTCGAGAGTTTGTATATTTGTGATTTGATTCATGATTGATAATGTTTCTGGATTATGAATATTATCAAAATCTTTTGACTAATTTCGACTTTCAAGAATCTATTAGTAATAACTCTAAGTGCAACTTAAAGATTAAAGAAATAAATGACGAAAATGTAAGTAAACCACATGTAAAAGACTTTAACTTAAATTGCAGTAAGTAAATGGCTCAAATGAATAAACTTGTAAATGTAAAGAAAGTAAAATAATGAATTTCGACGTAAATTTAACTTATATTGAATTAGTAAAATAAAGAGTAAAGTGGTGTTCTTCATACATACATTATTTCAGCAAATTCTCTTTTCTCTAACGATGGTACTTCGAGTAACTTTTGTGAATTTATGTATATTAATTCGAACACACCTTAATCTAAACATTAAGACTTCTATTTATACTAGTTCGACCCTAACGGTCTCTACGTAGATTACTGCCACGTCCGATATTTCAAATGTCGCTTCACTTCAGATGCTTCCACGCGTTCGCCATGCAAAACCGTTCCGTTTGAATTTCAAACATTCCCGCTTAACGCTTTGACTTTGCTGACTCCATCGTCGAAGGGTACTTGTAAAGATTATAAAATCTCTTCCATCACATCCTTCGATACAACAAATCTTTTCCTTCAAGGACAAGACTTAAAATAGCTTCACAAAAGCCATTTCTTCTTCATAACATAACACTTTTAAATTATTATGATCCTTTGGTCGAAATCTCCAGCTAACAAATTGCCCCCATAAATGTCTATTTTGAATCCATGCAGAAGTAGGCATTTTTTGATCACCAGATTTCAACTAAAACCTTTTATAAACTCTAAGGTCTAATAACTGTCAGTCAATCACGACTTGATTTCCCAAAAACGTTCCATCGAGACGTGCGTTCACTTATTGCCATCATAACTACCTATTCCCTAGAAAGTGAACAACAATTTTTCAACTTCCTCACCAAACCGCTAGCACGTGGCCCACTACTCCTACCAGGTGTACCCTACTACCTCATAGAGTAGCCCTATAAAAGCTAGCCACTATCTTTCTTTCTTTCACGCAAACATCCATCTTCAACCTTGGTTCAAATTTCCAGTTTTTTGAAACTTCTCTCCTTCAAAAAAACCCTTTCCATTACTCCAAGATATACTAAGTCTTCTGATAATCAACAAAAGAAATCTAAGAAAACCAAGAAGGATGGATCTCCAAAGAGTTCCGCTTCTCACGATACTCCAACAAGTAAGATCGTCACGGTTGGAAATCGAGAGTACATTACAGCTCCAAAGCTTACTAAATAACAAAGAGCTATTTTCACTTCCCAGGTAATGATCCCATCCCTTCTTTCAAGAAATAAATTAGGGTTTTTAGGACCATTAGTTTCTCAAGGTCATTTAGAAAAATGCACGGAATTTTTTCCATGTCATTTTAATACTAAACCCATAGCAAACAAAACCGTTCCCTCCAAGGATGAAGATTCAAGCCAAAATTCGCCCGAACCTATTAAAGAAAAGACCTCTGAGGGTACCTCTTCACCTTCTATCATAGAAAGAGAAGCATTCTAGTTAGATTATATAACTGAGAATTTCAGACCTTTTTGTTCTTGTCCAACATTAGACAAATCTTATATATCTTGGTTAACTAAAGTTGAAAAACAAAAGGCCCCATTCTGGAAAGAATTAGGCATCTTCGACCTAATTCAAATGTCCAAACAAGGGTTCAGCTATTGCCAACCCTTATTGTTATCTAGCCTATACTTCTGGGATGGTACATACAACACTTTTCACCTTCCATGCGGAATGATAACACCTACGCTTTTTGACATAACTGCCATATCTGGACTTCCTCCAACAAGAGAGACCTTCGACCCTTATTAGGATAGTGAAGACTTAATTGGCTTTAACGTAAAAAATGCTTCATTCAGTTCTTACATCAATTTATACCACACTTCAGGAGAAGATATTTCTGACGTAGAACACATAGCATTCCTAGGTTTATGGTTATCTAAATTTTTCTTTTGTTTTAAATCCCTGCAAGTCGCAAAGAGATTTTTAACCCTTGCCAATTAGTTGCGTAATGGTCGAAAAATATGTTTAAGTGAACTCCTGTTAGCCAGTTTGTATGAAAGTCTAGGGTCTGCTAGTGCAAAATTAAAGGACTATACACCTGGCACCAACCTACTTCTGTCTGGACCTTATTGGCTTCTTCAATTGTGGCTAAATGCCACCTTCGAACCTTCTTTTCCAATACATGGACATGTTGATGAAAATGACCCACAGATAAAAGACAAAAATATTGAAGGCATTAGGCTCCTTCAACTGACTCCAACTGATGAAGGCGATAATTTGCAAGCCTCTCTCACCAAATATACTTTGATGTTCTCCAAACGGCATAATTTTACTCCTTCAATGGCTCCATTTGCCAAACGAACTCATGGCCCCTCTTGGTTTACTACTTCACTTGAAGACGCTATTAAGGATGCCAATACGGAGATTGAAGATATATGGCGTGCGTTTTTGCTCCCAAGACTGCTCGTTTTAAGAATCCTACCACTGAAGAGCTATGTATGCTTATTAGCTTACCAACCAAATTTTGTCTCTCGACAATTTGGGTTGTGTCAACTCATTCCTGTATCTCTTTTCAAACGAAAGCGTGAATTATGTATTGTAGGGACTGATTGGACTGCCCGAGACATTGCAACACACCAAACCTATCATGCAAACTTTGCTGAATTTCAATTGATAGCATATCAATCATCATTTTATGTTACAAAAGGATTCCGTCAATGGTGGACAGAATTCTATTCTGACAATATGTATACAACTGACGAAATCAAAGCTAATTTAACAAAAGCTTTATCATGTTTGCAGGATCACTCTTACAAGGGTAAGCTTACACATTCTGAAGAGATCCAAGCATTCCAAAAGTACTTTGAAACTGTCTATGATCCCACACAAATTGTTCGAACAGTTTGTAATGCAGCTTCCGTTTTAAAAGAGAAATTTACGAAACAAATAGCTAAGAGAAAAACTCTTAGGGCTGTAAAACTTGAATTCAAATATGATATGGCTTTTAAGTTCGAACCACCCAAATTTCCAAATTTACCCAGTGCAGATTTTGCTTTATCATTTTTTCCTCCTTACCCAGATTGGTTCGTGTGTGGGAATATCTTTGATGATTTGAAAAATGACAGAAAAAACCTGCTAAAAGAGTAGTTGCGACCAAACATACTTTAGACAGTTTCAAAGGCTTTCTCCACTTTGACTTAGATACAGTGAGAATAACCTCTCCGATAGGTCAAGGTGTGGAATGTTTGGATTTCTTGGTTTTACAAACTTCAACCTTTACTTTACTAATCTTTAACATAGTATGTTTCGACTAACCCACATTCTTTTCAGCTGTTGAAAGAATAGTAGTGAAGAAGGATAAACTCTTGGCGAAAACCGCTTCAACCACTACTTCTAAACCCACTTCCCCTTCAAGTCAAGGAATTCCGACTGAAGAAGTTGCTCCAAAAACAACAAGGGGTTCGAAGGTAGTCAATTATATGGTCTCTTTGTCTTTCTCCCTTTTCTTTCTAAATACTTACTTGCCTTATTTTCAGGGTGATGGTAAACCTCTATTAACGCCAGGTAAAAGAAAAGTCTCTTCTAGCAACGTCACTGTTATCGAAGATGAGGACGAGGCTTCCCCCAGACCTTACGAAAAGAAAAATAAGAAGAGTAAGGCAACTGTTGCCTCTTATCAAAACACCAATATCCCAGGCATCCAACTCAAGATTATCCCCCTCTTTTCCCCTAGAACTTCAACCTCAAGCTTCTGGTGACGTAGCTCTACAGCATATTGGGAGTAATGCTTCCGACCCTGAGACTCAACAGGTAAAGCTTTGTTACTACTTTCCCTCTTAGAAAAAATATCTTCTCTATTTTAACATTCTTAATTTCAGGAACAAACTGCTGCTCCTCAGGTTTCGACTGACAACCAGAGTGGTCCTTCAGCTGACAAAAATCCATCTCCGCCTCCAACTAACGTTGTCCAAAACAAAGGATCTTCGACTGGAGTCCAACATCCTGAGCCAACTGAGGCTCAAAATGATCAAGAGACTTCCTCTCCTGGATAAGATGGTAGAAAAAACATGAAGTCAACTAACGAGGCCCATCTAGAGGGAGAAAAAGATTCTGAACAAACTCCCAACAATCCTCCTACACAACCCAAGTTCCACACAGATTATACTGAGGATGATGACCCATCTATCGACAATGTTGATCAATACTTCATTCAAGATGAAGAAATGGGTGAACAAGAAACCACGCCTGGGAATGATAAAGCCATTGCTGACGAAGCTGCTACTGCAACGACAACGCAACAAACTATCATTCTACCGTCTATAACCCAAAGCTTGCCTATGTCACTTACTGAAGAGGAGAAAAATTCTCTGAAACAGAAAGATCCTCTCAAGTATGTTAAATTAATGTTGGCTCAAAGGGAATCTTCTTCTGAAAAGAGCGTCTCTGGAGCTTCAACTCATTCTGGCATTAGTGCCGGTGAGGCGTCCTATGAAGAACTTCTGAAGCAGGTGAAGATAGCTATCTTCGAAGTTGATCTTTTCGAGAAGCTAAAGACGGATGTGGGTGCAAGTTTTAACATCAAACAACTGATAAATAAAATTGACATTACTGCTTGCCCCACTGACGTAGGCGAAGCCCTTGTTGACATCCAGAACCTGATAAATCAAATTCAAGCATAACATAATAGGGAAGTGGATGTCAAGGAGAAAATCAAATCAGCTGAACAAGCCCAAACTGCTGAATTCGACAATGTGCTTTGAACTTCTGAGGCTTTTGAAAAGCTACTTGATTCTCAAAAATCAACACAAGCCCAGTTTGATACTTATACTGCTTCTATCAAGCTCTGGGAATCCCATATCGACGAGTTGAATAAGAAAAGCTCTGATGCTAAAACGAAACAAGCCGCTATCCAGGGTTTAGATAATACTGAAGCAACTCTACTAGCCAAGCAAAGTGTTGAACATGTCGAAAGGGCTACTGCTATGGATGCAGAGATTGCGCGCCTTGAAGGAATTCAGACTGCGGTTCCGTACAAAATAGGCTTGGCGAAGACGAAGTATAACCATATAAAGACCGTTGTTCCCTTTTAATTCTTTTTCAATTTTATTTCCCTTTATTTTGAATTAGATTTCTTTTTTTAACCTACTTAAGACATAACCATTTTGATGAACCTTTAGTCTTCCATTGCATTTATTATTTCAAAGTATGATGGTTATCTCTAGATTACGAATATCTGTAGGAATAGATGTTTTCTGTAGTCAATAAACTTCGACTAGACCTTTCAGTGACCTCTACGTCCCTGATTGTCGGCTAATTATGACTCCCTATTTACAAAACGTCTCATTAAGACGTGTGTTCGCCGGTTATTAAATGATTACACTTCAACTTCCAAGGCGAACTTGCTGTGAACTTCACGTCTTCCTTATAGAAAATCAACACGTGTCCCACTCATGCTGCGAAGCGTAACCAATTACCAACGTGGGTTACCATTATATAAACCCTCAACTTCTTATCTCTTCGTATCCTTTCATCTCTCTCTCTCTCTCATATTTTCTCATATTATTTTTTCAACATGTCTTCCTCTCACAGAGAAATCATTCCTTCGATTCTCAAAGAGTTCAACACCTCTCTTGAAGACTTCAACGAGTATGGAGTTGATCTTCCCAGCATGTTTGCTACACAAAACTTGGAACACTATCTCACCATCTTAGTTGGTCCTGTGTATCATGTCTTAGTTGCAGAGTTTTGGATGCATGCATGCATCCAACTAGACCGGGAAGGAGACGCCATTATATGTTCTAAGATTTTTGTCTCTTCTTAACACTCTCTTCGAAACTCATTTCCAAAGTGATGAAGTGTGAGAATGCTAGGGTTCTTGCTGAAGAATATTGCAACCTCTTCATTTCTGATGTCCTAAAAAGGGTATTCACTAATCCCAACTGTTCCTTCACTGCTTTCGTGGGAAGGATATGGCATCAATTTCTGGTGGGGAACTTTCTCCCACGAAAAGAAGATCAAACAAGAATAATGGTGGAGGATCTCCAATTTCTGTACTTCCTCCTTCTCAGGAAAAAGATCAACATACCTCTCACTATCTTCAAACATCTCAAGGCGGAAATCCTAACTTCACGCAAGGGCAAGACTCTCTACATTCCCTATGGAAGGCTTTTGTCCTATATCTTTACTAAACTAGGTATAGTTAGAAAACTGCATGCAGCAGGGTTACTTGACGCCTTGGAGGCTGAAAGTTGCTCCTGGCTGAACTTAGGCGAGTTGTATCTTCAAAAATAGTTGAAGACAACTTGTAGGTTTTTCTTTCCATGATATTTTGTAATGTTTCGACTGATGTTGTTGATGCTCTGTCTGTTCTGTATTATTGTCTAATGTTTGGCTAAAACATATAATAACAGCAAATGGTCAAAATGTGAATCTTGCAAGTTTAAAATGAACAAAACAGGTATAAACAAGATGTTAGATGGAATGTCATGACATCAACTCGTGACACTACGCCTGCAGAACTGGAAGGAAGATTCAGTTTGTACTTAACAGATACAGAATATTCTATGTGAATATTATGTAATCCTATGTGGCGCATATTTAAAGGTCAAAAGAATAATTGAAGAATCAGATCAGAAGATTGAAGATTCAGCAGTTTCTAATTTAGGAAAATCATGATTAAAAGACCTTATTTGTAGCAGAATATTTATGCATATTTGTAACAGCAAAGAGTGCTGCGATTTGTAACCCCAAATCCAATTGGGATCAGGTTATAAATAGGAAACTTTGTAACCTAGTTTTATATAGAAAACCTTGTTTTTAACGATGTAGTCATTAGGGTTTCTATAGGTAGACCACCCAGGTTGTGGGATGGCTGCCATGTCCTTCTCGAAACCTGTAGGTTAGAGAAGTGATTGTCCTCACTCAAAACCTGTAGGTAAGAGTTGAGTATTATAAACTTGATTGAAGCTGTGAAGCAAAATCAAGTATGTGTTCATTGTTAATTGTGTAAATAGCTGTTGCAGGGTTGTAACGGTTAGGTATCAATAGGGAGTGAGCAGAGGTTCTCTTGTCTTGGATGGAGTTCTGAGATAAAGGTTGCATTGGGTAGTGACTAGGTAAACCAGAGGTTGTTTATCTGTAAACCAGAGGTTGTTTACATAAAATAGTACTACTGATAGTGAAATCTTCTTCCTGGCTTGGTACCCCCTAGAGTAGGTAGTTAGACCGAACTGGGTTAACAATTAACTGTGTTATTTATCTTCTGCATTGTTTGTTCAGTTGTGAATGTTATGACTTTGTTTATAACATCAGGTTCAGAAGTGTTAGTTGTTCCTAAACAGAACCATATAAAGATTATAATCTGGTTATGTCTACTAAACGTGTGTGATCCCAGGTCTCATTGACTCCTTTTTGGAGTAATTAATCAATGGGGGATCCTTCTATTCTGCTTATGCTACATTAATAACAGATCTGATGTCTTGACATCGGGATTGACATCCGAGTCTGTCATACCAGAATTTTCAGATGTATTTTGGGCTTAATTATATCAGTCGTTCTTGATTAATGAACATCTTTTTTGACCACAATGCTGGCTTGAGAGTTTCTCGTTTCCCTATCTTATATTTGAGGTAATATAATTCTGTTTGAGACCAAACTATTTTTGCGAATTTAGTATTCTTGAATAAGTATACTTTGCCATTTTGGCCCTAAGATCAATCTTCAATTATTACGTCGCTGTAATTTTAACTTCATACATAAATGGTTTATATTTTTTCAAATACTTCCCATTTACCTTTAGGATCCTTCGATCCTCTTCTAATTCTTCTATCTTATATGCATTGTTTGAGAATGCTTTTAAGATTCGAAATGGTCCTTCCCAATGTGGAGACCATTTTCCTAAATTTGTATTCTTTTTATCCATAGGTAATATAACTTTCCAAACTAAATCCTTTATAACGAAAGTTTTACCTTTGACCCTTTTGTTGTATGACCTTGCTACCCTTTCCTTGTGTCTTCTTAATGCTTCTAACGCGTGCAATATTTCTTCGTCTAAATCTGTCAACTCGTTCATCATCATTTCCCAATACAAATCATATGGAATTTCTTCTTGTCTTTGGTTCTGTACTGATTGTAAGTAGATTTCAAAAGGTAAGACTGCATCATGTCCAAATGTTAACTGGAAAGGAGTAGAATTCGTTACTTCCTTAGGGGAGGTTCGACAAGCCCATAGTGCCTGATCTAGCGTTTTATGCCAGTTTTTTGGTTTTGTTCCTACGTGCTTTTTTATCAAACCAATTATCACCTTGTTTGCTGCTTCAACCTGCCCATTGGCCTGAGCATAATAGGGTATGGATGTTAATAACTTGAATCCCATTTGTTTTGCAAATTCTTGCATCTTTCGACCAGTAAACACTGACCCTTGATCTGTTGTTATACTTTCTGGGATTCCGAATCTATACAGTATTTGCTTTTGAATAAATTCGATGATAGTTTCCTGGTCTATGTTTACCAAAGGTACTGCTTCGACCCACTTGGTGAAATAGTCAATTCCTACGAGGATGTACCTTTGACCTTTAGATGAAGTAGGTCAAATTTCTCCAATCAAATCTAAAGCCCAGCCTCTGAAAGGCTAAGATTTGATGATTGCGTGGAGTTCGCTTGCAAGAGCATGTTGAATTCCTGCATGTACTTGACATTCTTGGCAGCCTTTAGCGAATTCTATACAGTCTTTTAGCATGGTGGGCCAATACATCCCATATCTGACAAGCAACCATTTCATTTTATGGCCTGATTGGTGTGCCCCACATGCCCCACTATGAATGTTAGCTAAGGCTAAGTACGCTTTGTTTTCTCCTAAACATTTCAATAGGATGCCTTAGGTAACTTGAGGATCAAGATTGAATAAAAAAGGATTAGGCCCATTTGCAAGAAAACTCGTTTTGGACCTCATTTATTTCGAAATTTTCACTCAAAATTGTCCAACTTTGACAAGGCATATCTCCCTCAATTTTAAAGATATGAAAGAGTTCTAGGACTTTTTGGAAATCTAAAGATGTCCTCTACAAGACACTTTGGAACCTTTTTTGCTTTTGGAGATTTTATCTTGATGATACGGGCTTCGATAAAAAACTGCTTTTGGTTGACTTTCAAAAAGGACCTATAATCTTTTGGACCATATATCTTAAATGAAGCATTTTTTGCCTTTGCATTAGAGAGACAAAGTTGTAGATAATTCAATTTCCTTCAAAATAGGCTTTGGTTAGGAAATTTCTGATGTTCCATGTGAAAGTTATGGCTGGTCAAAGTTCAGTTGACTTTTAGGTCAAAAACCCTAATTTAGAAACTTTGAGTTTTGTTGATTTCTGAACCTTCCTTAATGAATCATGATCAACCCTTGATCAAATTATGAATGTGACTTGATGTTGACAAAAAAATCCTAACTTTTAACTGCATGTTGACCACAGTTGACTTTTGGTCAAACTAGTCTACTGTTGACCATCTGGTTTTG
This sequence comes from Vicia villosa, assembly GCF_029867415.1. Classification (NCBI taxonomy): domain Eukaryota; kingdom Viridiplantae; phylum Streptophyta; class Magnoliopsida; order Fabales; family Fabaceae; genus Vicia; species Vicia villosa. The sequence continues at coordinate 194,910,050 of NC_081180.1, forward strand.
AATTGACTGTCTGAACTTAATGCTTTGAATTGGAGGGCAAATTTTAGGGTATGACAGCTGCCCCTGTTCAATCTTCTTAAACCTGAGGATGTAGAATGGTTTGTATGCCAATCGGTATCTAAAGGTGGAAGAGGATTGAACACTAGAATACCCAGACATGTGCCTTTGTTGAGATAAGGACTTTTTACCAGAGATGGGCTTTAAAGATGCCATCCGGATGTTGGCAGAAGGGTGTGTCAGATGGGCTTAAAGATGCCATCTGGCTTTGATAATATCAGAGTAAGAATGAGTCATTCATTAGAACATATCTGAGCTCGATGTATTGAGAGGTGTTAGGATGAGCCATACACTAGGCCATGTACATGTTGAAGAATCTTAGAACGAGCCATCATTAGGCTATATTAAAGAGTACCATTCATTAGATCATGTTAGAATGAGCCATTCATTAGGTTGTATCAGAGCGAGCCATCCATTAGGCTATAACAAAGTGGGCCATACATTAGGCTATAACAAAGTGAGACATCCATTAGGCTATCTCGTAAGGGACCATACATTAGGCGAGTCATACATTAGGCTATATTAGAAGAGACCATACATTAGGAGAGCCATACATTAGGCTATATTAGAAGATACCGTACATTAGGCGAGCCATACTGTAATACGGTGAACTAACTTTATTTGAAATGTCGCGGATAGCAAGAGTCGCCACCGACTTTTATTTTATCCAATTGGAAAGGCAAAAAGAACAGGAAAGACCTTTGAAAGATTTTGAGTTCGGGGGGTAAGTTATACAAAGGGAAGGTGTAAGGCACCCTTTGCATCCATGGTTATCCATGGGCTCTTAATTGCTTAGCTCACTTGTTTGTTTGAATTGTTTGAAAAGTGTCGTGAATAGTAAAAACTTCGTTAAGGACTTTAGCTTGTAAATAAGCATAGCCTTGTTTTGAAAGTGTTTGAAAAGGAGGTGTGAAAAGTATTTTGAATTTTTGAATTTGAGCAAGCAATTAAGAACTACCTACCCTAAGTTTGTCTTTCATGTTCTTTAAGTCTTTTGGGCGAAAGGATCTATCCATGCCATAAGAGGGCAGGAAGCCTTTCAATTGGATGTGCGGGTCATCGAGAGTAATCGTTCTCCATAAGACTGTCCCATGCCATAAAGAGGGCAGGTAGTCTAAGGGAAGGATATAATAGTCATTTTATTTGTTTAGGCATCATGCGAGGATACCTTAGCAATTGGGACAATCATCATGTTTTTATCGAGGCAACTTCGAGGGACAGGATTGATGATGATAATGAACCGAGGGCAACATTTGTTTTGCTTTAGGTATCCTCGGAATTGAGGGACTTGACTATTTAGTACAATAGAGGCAACAAGGCAACAGGCAACAAAGGCAACCAGAGGGATTACCCTAAAGGTGCGTGTGTGGCACAATCAGGTGGTTCAGTTCGAATATTTAATCTTGTATTGTTAGTGATCTAACGTTTGATTGGTGATCTTGCACTCCCTAATTTACTAACCACAGCAATTAATATTACGGAAATTAAAGGCAGAAAATAAATTCCTACGCTATTACAATAAACACCTGCGGGGATAGGGGAAATTAAAAGACAGAAAAAATAAGAGGGATGAATAATTATCTTGAGCCTTGATCTTCCTCGAACCATTGATCAACTCTACAAATTAAGAGAAAAATAAATAAGGGTGAGTGTAGGCATGATTCATTGATTACTCGAGGCAACTCTATTTTAAAATAAAAGTAAAATGACATTAAAATAAATAAAGAAATAAATAAGGAACTTAGCTTCTTGATCTGGCGTGGCGCGTAGTCGGAAGATCGTGATTAATCCTGAAAATTAGGATGAAGAAGAGAAATTTTAGTGTATGAATGTTCTACAAACCCTAAAAAGGTTTACAAACCCTAAAAAGAAAATTTATTGTGACCTACAAGGTTTGTAAGGCTAAAATATGGTTACACCTACCATACCATTGACAGTGATTAGTTATCATGCTAAAATCAGGATTAAGGCACAAGATAAATTTAATTAACTAAATTTAAATTTTCATAACAAATATTAAAAAAACTAAATTTAATTTAATTTTTATTGTAAAAGAAATTTTGATATTACGAGAAAGATGAGTTTTTGATTAAAATAAAATAAATAAATGATTATTATAAAAATAATTTGTTTAAATAACATGACTTAATAAAAAGAAAAATAAAAGAAAGAAAAAGGAAAAAACAAATAAATAAATACAAAAAAAAAACTTATGTGATTAATTGAAAGAAAAAGAAAAAAAACATAAAATTAAGAGAAAGAAAGAAACAAAGAAGAGTAATTATCTGGCTGGGCGTGTGAAATTATGTGTGGTTGGCTTGGGGAAGGTCTATGGTAGACTTGCGTTTCCTGAGCGTTGGATCAGTCTTGATGGTGATCCGAGGGCCACTATGTGAGGATACATTGCAGCCGCGCGTGTGGTAGCATCACTGGATCTGCAAGCAAACAATAGGATAAAAATTAGTGTTGCCCGAGGGACTCGAACCCAGGTTTCATATGTTACAAATATATCCTTTGGCCAAGCCACTGCAGTGTGTTAGTCAATCATATAATGCATCAATATTATTATATAGGAATCCAAAAGGCAGTCAAAGGCAGTCTGAACTGGCCCCTGTGTGGTTATGGCGTCCAATCAAAGTGGAGAGAGTATTTGTCTTTGTTGACCAGCCTATAGTCCTCGCACGCGTGGAAGAGAGAGGAATTGAATTTTGACCTGCGAATAACAAAAGGCCACGCGTGATCAACGGTCTGCTGCGTCTACTGTTCATCTTCTTCTCCAAAGCCACCTGCGGATTTTGTCATGGATTCGGCTTCGAATTTACCTGCGAATTTTTCCGCAGGTTATTCTTTTCCATACCTGCAAACATCAAAACGCAACAAGAACGTATCGCAAAAAGATCTAAACGTCCAGATCGATTCTAAAGCTTCATCTGAATTCAAACATGGTCTTATTTTGGCCTGTACGTGACTGTATCTGGGTTTTTAGAGCAACCCGACCTTTAAGCCATAACCATGGTGCTTAACCATTCCTGCGTAAAAACCTGCGAAGCGATTGTCCAAACATCTCTAAACATTGCCATGAACATATATATGTACGTGGAATTCATTTATATTGCATGTATAATTAGTTTAAAAAAAGAAAGTATGCAAACTAGTGAGGCCGAGTTAGGATGATCTGAACGTGTATAGGACTTCAAGGAGACTATGGACGTGCCCCTGGGATCTTTAGGAAGATGGTAGAATTCTTAATCTGGAAGGGAAGTCGCTTGAAAGGGAAGCTTGGTCATGCCCTAGTTACTTAAGCTTTTGCAAGTTGGGAAACCCTAGTATTTTCACCAATTTTCGTCCCCTTGGCTCTTGAGAATGTAAGGTATATATAGAGAATGGGATTAGGTCAGAATCATGGAGAAATACCTTGCTTTCATTAGAAAAATATTTTACTTCAAATCTTGCACATAATCTTTCTATTTTTGCTCCATCTCAATCCAATTTCTCCAAGGTTATTGTGCACGAAATATATGATTGATTCATGATCTTATTTGATTGGTATTTGATCCATATCTTTCATTATTTTATTAATTTATTTAATTAAATCATGAATAAAGTGAAATAAATCCATGAAATAATAAATAAAAATAATAATAAAAAATTGAAAGATACTTTTTGGGGTCGTGCATGGGCTTATAATGAAGATTAGATAAAAAGAATGCAGGCCCATTTGGAATAAAATTGAATTTTAGGATTTTTCTCCTTGTACACTTCTTGAAATTTGATCAACTTGTACACCTTTCCATTTCTTCATACTTTCATATTTTTCCATGTTCTTGGACTTTTTGGAAAGCTTGAAGAGTCCTTTAATCAACCCTTTTGGTCTCATGTTAAAATTATTTTCCATGCTCCTTATACATCCTTTTGAAAAAAGTGACTTTTGTTGATTTTTGAAAAGGACCTGTAATGTTTTGCTCCATATCTCTCAAATGAAGCATTTTTAGACTTGGCATGTGAGAGACAAAATTGTAGAGAATTAAAGTTCCTTCAAGATGAGCTTTGGATGGAAAATTACTGATGTTCCATGTGAAAGTTATGGCTGGTCAAAGTTGGGTTAACTTTCTCCTTAAAAACCCTAATTTGGAGATTTAGGTTTTTGACGATTTTGGAGTTTTATTTGATGCATCATGATCAATCTTTGATCAAATGATGAATGATACTTCATAATGAGGATGTTGACCAAAAATCAGAAGTTTTGACTGTGGTTTGACTTTTAGGTCAACCAGTCGATTATCAATCGTTTAGGCCATTGAGTGAGTAATCTTTTGAATCGGGACTTGAAACTTGGCATGAGGACACTTTGAACCATGTGAGAGGTTATGAGGTCCACTGGAGATATCAGAACCTGACTTTCCTTTGAGAAAAGCAAAACCCTAGTTCAGAGGCACTTGTTTAGGAGATAGGTGACTTTGAGCAATTGAAGATCTTTGAGCATTTGAAAGGTGAAATGAGATGGGAAAATTTTGGGGTATGACACATACATTAGGCCATATTAGAAGAGACCATACATTAGGCGAGCCATACATTAGGCTAGAAGGGATGATGAGAATAGTGGAATGAGTCGTACACTAGGCTGTATCCGGGCATATCAAAAGGAGTCATTCACTAGACTATATCTTAAGGAGGGAGTCGTACATTAGACTATATGAATATCAGGACGAGTCGTACGGTAGACTGTATCTGAAGGAGTGCCAAGATTTAGTCTGTCTCTTTTTTTGATCATGTCCACACCGTCCGAGGTGATAGAATTGGGTCTTGGAATATTGATCGTGTCAGCACCGTTCGTAGTAACTGAATTAGATCTTTGAAGGACGATCGTGTCAGTACCGTCTGTAGTAACTGAATTAGATCTTTGAATGTCTCTTGATTATCTCTGAACTATCTCTGGAAGATATCTGAAATTAAGTATCAGAACTAAATCTTTGTCTTGATTATTTCTGAACTATCCTTGGAAGATATCCAAAATTAAGTATCAGAACTAAATCTTTGTCTTGATTATCTCTGAGCTATCTTTGGAAGATATCCAAAATTAAGCATCATAACTAAATCTCTGTCTTGATTATCTCTAAACTATCTTTAGAAGATATCCAAAATTAAGCATCAGAACTAAATCTTTGTCTTGATTATTTCTGAACTATCTCTGGAAGATATCCAAAATTAAGTATCATAACTAAATCTCTGTCTTGATTATCTCTGAGCTATATTTGGAAGATATACAAAATTAAGCACCAGAACTAAATCTCCATCTAGAATGAGTGTCAGAATTAAATCGTTGACTTGATTATCTTTGCACTATATCTAGAATATAATGTTCATTTGATTGTAGAAATAAACTGAAAAAACCAACATTAGTTTTATGCATTGTCATGATGTATGAATTATATGATGGCCTTTTTGTTGGAATGAATGAGAATGTTATGCATATGCCATGAGGTATATGATGTATGGATGCAAAATTTCGTTATTGACGACAGTAAATTGTAGCAGTGTCTGACGGGGAAAATAAATCCCTGACTGTTGTGGAGAATACAGAGTGCAGGTCTTCCTTTTTAGTAGGAACTCCCGTTTCATGCTCGAGGATGCTCAGCTGGGGATTTTCTACTTCTGCTTGGGGAAAGAAGTAATTTGAAAGATCGATCTTGACGTACCCTGACTGGAGATAAGAGAGATGAATAAACCATGTTGGAGGAGGGATTGAAGATAACTTCTTGAGGAATACCCTGTGGGGATATGATCTTCTGAAACCGACTCTAGGGGGATGACATAGATACTTTGAATATTTCCCCCAGTGGTTATAGTATCTGTCATTCCTGGACTTGTATTGATTGGGACACACCAATGAGTATTGATCAAAGTGTCAAACAGGCCTTGCATAGCTTTGCCCCAGCTATTAGGGAATTTGAAGATATTCGCCTCGTGAGGACCTTATGAGATGTGTATTATGGGTGACATGCCCTTAGTACTTAGTATGATGCCCCTAACTGATCGGGAGGTAGCTTCAGACCCACTTGGGTGTATGCCTTTGACTGTTTGGCATTCTTGAGAGATTCTTGGAATCTTGACCTGATTGCCCCATATTGATTGGACAAAACATGTCATGCCCCTTGTAGGAGATGTTGCTTCTGAAGTGGTTTTATCTGTCGGGATAACTTTTGGTCATTAGCCTTACCCTGTGCAGATTCTTCCTGATGCTAACATTTGAAATTATGTAGCAGAATATGTTTAATAATAAATTCATGAGATGCAATGCATATGTCTGTCTCGAGTTTTTGAAAAACAGTGAAACTGAAAGGTGTAAAAACGTGATATCGACTCAGCATTTATGGTAAACCTTAAGGAGTCAGGATACCTTTTGATGACATTATGCTTTCGAACTAACCATGCTTCAGTTAGGACTTTCAAGGGTTGTAACGTAGCTTGGTTCATGGTTTAAGAAACAAAGGATAATGGCTCAAAGTTCATTTGTACCCATCCCAATCTTCGTGATGTTCTTCGATCCTATGCTCAGTTAATCTTTGCGTTTAAGTCCTAGCAGAGCTTGAAGTCGTAACACTGACATTTGATGATGGTTAAAGCATCGAGAGTTTTTTGGACAGGCAGTCATCCTTTTTTGTAACATTTTCTTTTGTCAAGGATTTGTAGCAACCTCTTTTTTTACTTTTTTACCCCTAACTTTTGCCTGAACTGTCTATTTTGAAATTACAGTCAGCGGGATGTTTCAATTTTCGGGAACCCATCACTAATTGTGTAAAAGCATACTTGCATAACTGAGTTGACTGAGCAACTACCCTGCCCCAGGTTATGATTAAGGGTTTAATCTGTACGAGAAAAAACTTCTACTTCTTAGGCTCAAAGGGGTTGACGAGGGATTAACATCCTTATATCTCCACTGTTTAGGAAATGAAAGAATGTTTGCACATCGTCAACGTAGTCTTTTCAAAAGTATACTCTATGAGGTCGCGGTATCGTTTTCGCCATCCTCCCTCAAAAGGCATACAGCTTTAGCAAGAGCCGAATATCACAAAACATAAACAAAGTAAAAACCAGTTTAAATGAGTGATAGCGAAATAAATAATTCAAGACAAACATATGCAATGCACTAATGATGATTATTAAAACAAATAATGTCTATCATAAGTCGAATGTTTAAACAAACAAGAAAGAAATTTGCAAATGAAAGTAAATCTAATGATCAAAAGGTCCATCCTTCTAGCCATCCACAACATCAACAATCTTGTTGTGATTAGGCATGGGAGCAGTGATCACGTTAGGGGTTGCAGGAGGGTCGAACTCAATTTCACATGTGTCGATCATATCTTGGATCTTATTCTTCAACGGCCAACAATTATTTGTGTCATGTCCTGGACTATTGGAATGATATGTGCACCTCGAATTGGGCTTATAGCTAGGAGCAGAGGTGTTAGGATTCTTAGGAGGGTCCTTCAGGGTAATCAAATTTGCCTTCAGCAGAAGTTGTGAACTGACGCCTAGGCGGGTTTTGCTTGTTTTGATGATTTTGTTGTGGCGCCGGTGTGGAGATCAGAACTGCCCCAACAGATTGGTCACAATTGCTCTTTTTCTGACCATACACAGCATTGGACTCTGAATTCCCATTGAATGGCTTCTTTGTAGAGCCTGAGGGTGTAGCCACTTGAATCTTACCACTTTGAATGCCACTCTCAACACGCTCTCCAGTCAGTATCAAGTCGGTGAACCCGGATGACGAACTTCCAAGTAAGTGACTATAGAAAGGACCTGCCAGCGTGCTCATAAACATATCAACCAACTCCCTGTCAGCCAAAGTAGGTTGAACTCTGCCAGCCAGGTCTCTCCACTTCTGAGCATACTCTTTGAAATTTTGTTTCGGCCCCATAGACATACTTTGTAGTTGCATGCGGGTTGGTGCGAGGTCAGCATTGTATTGGTATTGTTTGTAGAAAGCAGTTGCCAAATCTTCCCAAGTATGGATGTTGGTACCTTCTAGTTGATAGTACCATTCCAGTTGTGTTCCTATCAGACTTTCTTGAAAGAAATGGATCCAGAGCTTCTTGTTAGCAGTGTGAGGCTGAATCTTCCTCACATAGGATTTCAGGTGAAGTTTAGGGCAAGACACTCTGTCATACTTAACAAAGGTTGGAGTCTTGAACTTCGGAGGGATAAAAACTCCAGAGATGAGTCCTAGTTCCTCAAAATCCAGCCCAGGTACCTTCTGGATCTCCATAGCCTTCATACGTTCCTCCAGTTGCTTATACTTCTCTTCAGGATATTCCTCCTCATAGTAATAGTCCTCTTCTTCCTCAAAGGGCTTGACAGAATCGTAGTTACTCTTCGCATCAGTTTTGATACTAGCATCATCATCTTGTTCATTGTCGTCCTCTTTATAAACCTTAACTTCTTCAGCTTTCTTAAGTGGGCCTCAAAATCTTCTTCCCATATTAAGGACACTCACAGATCTTCTGGACTTATTCTCCTTCTTGGTCAAGAGGGTTTTCAGCTCGTGTTGCCCCTTGGACAAGTTCAGAATCAAAGTTTGGAAGTGGGCATTCTGAGCTTGAAGGTCTTTGACTGACTGCTCGAGATTCATGATGCTGAAATAAACAGCGAGGAGGTGAGAAACCCGTCGTCAGAAACCTGCTATGCGATGTTATGAATGCAAATGCAATATTTTCAAGGATTTTTAGGAAATTTAGTTCGAGACATTTAGAAATAAAATCGGTCGCAACCTTGTTTGAAGAACTCTGACTTTTGTCTTGGAACGTCCTTCTTTGAGAATCAAGCTCACCATATCGAGTGGGTCATCGCCTCTGATTCAGGATACCTGTACTTCTGAATTCTAGAGGAAAATAAATCCTCATTCCCCTTGATAGGTACTGTGTCTCTAAATTGGAAGACAAATGGCTAGAGGAAAATAAATCCCCTTACCCCTTGGCAGGAATTCAGTCCTTGATAAGAGCACCTGAAATTGTGCGCCCTAAATCCCTAAGATCCTTGAAAGGGTTAGTCAATCATGCTATGTTATGATGTCATGATGTCATGATGTCATGCGAATGTAATACAATAGGTAAAGCATAAGGCAATAAGGACGAGTGAGTCCTACAAGCAAATCCTGCTAGGAAATAGAAGGGTTAGTAGCACACACAAGCAAGTCACACAAGTGTCATTAGATTTAAAGGCTTTCATGAAGTCCGTAGATACATACCCTCCCCACTGAAGTTTAGTTGGTTCAACCTGTCCTAGATAAAGATCGGGTTATAGGGAGCTCATATCATTGACCTTTCTCGAAGGCACTATTTCAGTTCAGTGATCGAATCACCGACTGAAAACATCCTGAAAGTCTAGTCCATATGAGTGTAGCTTCGAGTATCAACCAACTTCAGTCGGAACCAAAGCCAGCCATCTCGCTACTTTCTAATAGGCCAAAGTCAAGTTCAACTAGGGTTCTAAGGGTAAATTAGTGCATAATGACACCATGCAGTAGCCAAATGTTTCCTCAAGTCGGATCCCAAGGAACATCGGGACAAACCAAAGTGTCACACTAATGATGGCCACCATATCAACCGTAGCAGTATACGTCGTACAGTCTCCTTGGTCTCATGCCATATACCTAAGGTACACTAGATCCGTGTGTAGGATCTTTCACACAAGCAAATACCCAAACATCCCTTGAAATGCAAAGCAGACAAATCAAATAATTAAAGTGATCCTAGCTCTAAGGTAACCCCTCTTTTTATTTATAAGTCCCTAGCAGAGTCGCAAGTTCTGTAATACGGTGGGAGAACTGACTTTTTAAATGTTGCAGATAGCAAGAGTCGCCACCGACTTTTATTTTATCCAATTGGAAAGGCAAAAAGAACAGGAAAGACCTTTGAAAAGAGATTGAGTTCGGGGGGTAGGTTATACAAAGGGAAGGTGTAAGCACCCTTTGTATTCATGGTTATCCATGGGCTCTTAATTGCTTAGCTCATTTATTTGTTTGTTTGAAAGGTATCGTGTGTGTTTAGAAAAGATTTGAATAAGGACTTTAACTTGTAAATAAGTGTAGCCTTTTTTAAAGTAATTTGAAAAGAGGTGTGAAAAGCATTTTGAATGTTTGATTTGAGCAAGCAATAAAGAACTACCTACCCTAAGTTCGTCTTTCTTGTTCTTTAAGTTTTTCGTCTAAAAGGGCTATCCATACCATAAGGAGGGTAGGTAGTCCTTTCATTGGATGTGCGGGTTATCGAGGGTCATCGAGAATGATCGTTCGCCATAAGGCTATCCATACCATAAAGAGGGTAGGAAGTCTCAGGGAAGGATGAAATAGTCATTTAGGCAACTAGTGAGGATACCCTAGCATTCGAAGGGACAATAATCATTTAACCGAGGCAACATCGAGGGACGAGATCATTTTTGTTTAGGCAACTTCGAAGGGACTTATGATCTTTTTAAAGATGATTATGAACTGAGGGCAACATTTGCTAAGGTATCCCCACGCTCGAGGGACTTGACTATTTTATATTGAAGGCAACATAAGAAGGGTTACCATTAAAGGTGTGTGGGTGCAACAATCATGTACTTCAATTCAGATATTTTATCTTATAAAGTTAGTGATCTAAATTAATTAACAGGCTTATCACTCCCTAAATTACTAACCACGCAATTAAAATAAAGGCATAAATATAAATGTTCCTACGCTACTACAAGGCTTCGGGTGGGGGATTACATAGCCAAAAACCCGGAAAGAAAGGCAGAAAACTTTTTAAATGCGGAAAATAAACCTAAGCTATTACAAGGCTTTGGGGCAGTTACAATAAAATTAACAAATCAAAAATTAAAATTGTTACAACCTCGGAGCAGATACACAATTATGATTAATTTAGGCAAACAATAAAAAGGCAAGGCAAAAGGCGAACCCCGAACGGGGAAAAGTTAACCATGGGTAATAAAAGAAACATGTTAAAAAACCTAGACTAGGGTTAGTACTAATTATCTTGGTCAAAGCCCTTAATAAATTAATTATTGGTTGGAAACCTAATTAATTAGATGAAAACCCAATCCTGATTACATTAACCTTAATTATTTAACCTATTTTTTACCTAATTTAATTAATTAACTTAAATTATTTTATTTATCCTAATTTAATTAATTAATCCTAATTATTTAACCTAATTTATTTAATTAACCTAAGTTAAATTATTTAACTATTTAACCTAAAATCAATTACTAAATTATTAAACTAAAAAAAGTTAAATAAATTAATTTATTAAACCTAAAAAAACTAAATTTTCCTAAGTAAAAAAACTAAGTGGAAAAAAAAGAAAAAAGAAAACAAAAGGTTTATATAAATAAAAAAAATAAAAAAAAATTAGAAAACATGGCGCTTGATCCTGTGTAGCGTGCTTTGGAAGATCCATGGTGCACCTTCGTTACTGGAACGTTGGATATGGAAACAGAACGATCTGAAGGCTGGAAGTTGAGGGCGCACGATGCGCGTGTGGAACTGGGTACACCGGATTTGTCTGGTTATTAAAAGGGAGCGCGCACTTTTCAATTTGAACCTGACCAATCAGATGACACCACCCAATCATCTCCTTCGTGGCAATCGTCCCCTTAGGATTTACCCACGGTTGTACCGTCACCAAAACCTCTACCTACAGTTTCATCCCGTAGCTAAATGTCCTGCAAATCACAAAACTCACAACGAACCATATAAATTTGTTATGGGACCATGGATCGGTTGCAATGGGCCCCCTAAATTCAATGATAATGCTTTCTGAGCCTAATTTTGCCTATTTAGCAAAGCCCCAATTTGAAGCTCAAAGATCCATCAATGGTGGATTCATGTACCTGCATTCAAACTCAACAAAACTATCCATAAACCTTCCATACATTCATACAATCACAATTATGCAATTAAAAATCATTAAAGATGCGTGCATTATGCGAATCGAGCAAAAGTAGTAATGGCAAACCGTGAGGGCAAACGTGGTGATTTTGTGCGTTCTGGTTGCTAGGAAAGATGTGGTCACGTCCAGGAAACTTCAAGGAATCAATTGGAATGCTTCTCTTGGCTTGAATCGAGCTGTAACTTCCAAACCGATTTGACTTTCTTTGAGAAATTTTTGTGAATAGTTAGGATTCTCAGAGGCAGCCAAAACGTGAGCTTTAGGTCTACAATGCTTGCTTATATATGGGAGAGTGAATTAGGTTACTAAAACCTGAATAAATCTCATTGAATCAATCATTGGAAATTTGATTGAAATGTGATTTCAAACTTTCTAAATTAGGTCCAATTTCAATCCCATTTAATCCAATCTTGTTTGCACGAATTTAAATGTAAAATATGATGTTTATTTGATTAGTTATGATTGGAAATCAAAATCAAATCAAATCCCTTTCATATTTTCTTGATTATTTGATTTTTTAACCATATTTAAATGAATAAAAATTTAAATAAAATCAAATATTCTCCAATAATTCGTGGAAATTGGACTGGATGCCTTGGATAACTTGAGGATCAAGATTGAATCAAAAAGGATTGGGCCCATTTGCAAGAAAACTCATTTTGGACCTCATTTATTTCACAATTTTCACTCAAAATTGTCCAACTTTGACAAGGCATATCTCCCTCAATTTTAAAGATATGAAAGATTTCTAGAACTTTTTGGAAATCTCAAGATGTCCTCTACAAGCCACTTTGGAACCTTTTTTTCATTTGGAGATTTTATCTTGATGATACGGGCTTTGACAAAAAACTGCTTTTGGTTGACTTTCAAAAAGGACCTATAATCTTTTGGACCATATCTCTTAAATGAAGCATTTTTGGCCTTGGCATTAGAGAGACAAAGTTTTAGATAATTCAATTTACTTCAAAATAGGCTTTGGTTGGGAAATTTCTGATGTTCCAAGTGAAAGTTATGGCTGGTCAAAGTTTAGTTGACTTTTAGGTCAAAAACCCTAATTTAGAAACTTTGAGTTTTGTTGATTTCTGAACCTTCCTTGATGAATCATGATCAACCCTTGATCAAATGATGAATTTGACTTGATGTTGACAAAAAATCCTAACTTTTAACTGCGTGTTGACCACAATTGACTTTTGGTCAAACTAGTCTACTGTTGACCATCTGGTTTTGAAATGACTGTCTGAACTTAAATGCTTTGAATTGGAGGGCAAATTTTGGGGTGTGACACTAAATATTTTAAATGGGGTGTTACACACCCTGGTTGTCTTTGTCCTCTATCAAGGCTTTAATTAGCCCTTCAAGCTTAATCTTCCTAGCACTGTCAACTTTGATGAAATCCTTCACTTCCTTGCAGGTCTTATTCAATTGAGCAATGATTCCTTCCTTTGAAAGTCTCAGGGCCACACACCTGGGAAGATGTCACAACAATATCTGGGACATGCATCCCACACAACAATTTATAGTGTAGAGACAATGAAGGCTCACTTTTCAACACACTATCAACAGCCAATAAAATACCAAAGTGTTGATCCAGGATAATTCCACAAATGAGAGATGGAAAACAAATTGGCATCTTCACAGCAGATGAAGTTGCTTGCTACAGGATCTGATCATAGATATGAAGGTGTGAAAAACACAAGAAAGGGGGTGTTAGAATTGGGTTTTAAAAACAAAAGCTTTTCTTGAAAATCCCCTTTAATAAAAATTGTTTTTCTTTACTATGATAATAAAATTAAAGATGCAAGAGGCAAAAAACATGGTATGTTTATAATAGTTCACTTGAAAATTGTCAAGCTAATCTAGTCCACCCGCCAAGGTGATTTTTCCTTATCAAACAAGGTCTTAATCCAATAATCTCACAGATTATTACAATGCACAAGCTAATTGCAAGTGACTCACGTACAATCTCTAAGACACACTAATCTTAGACTTCTTAAGGATTCTGACCAACTGGTCCCTTAAGGCACAATCAAACAACTGTTTGAAAAAGATTTGTTTACAATATATTTGCTTATGAACAGTCTCGTAAGAACGTGTTAATTAGAAGCCTTTTCCTTTGGTCTTCAAGCTTGTTTATAGCCAATAAAATAATATATTTGTTTGAGGGTATTTCTGGAAATTCCATAAAGCTGGAAGCTTGAACAACGTGGGGACAACATAGTACAATGTGTTTGTCCTTACATGGTAGTGGAGTGACACATTTGTTTTGTACCATGTACCACGTTAACGTTATCTTCTTATATTCTTGGACTTCAGAGGCTTCTGATAAGAATGAGTTAGAAGAAAGAAAATAATCCTTGGGTCATCAGAACTTCAAGTCTTTAGAGTCTTCAGAACTCTGTTTTCGGGATCTTCAATACTTGGTCTTCAGTACCCTTTAACTTTAGAAACATAAGTCTTCAGCATCTGGACTGTTCCTTATATCTTTTGTCTTCAGATATTCAAAACTTGGTTTCTTTGATCATTTATCAGAGTCATAACTTCAGAGCCTTCTGAAATGGTTTTCTACTGTTCATAAGAACTTGTGTAGCTCAGAAGCAAAACTTGGTCTCTTCTGATGTTTTGGCAACGCCTTTCATCAGATTTGAAACCTGTTTGTTAAATACTCAAAATAACAAACATTAGAGTACCAAAATTGTTCATACAAACATACTCGATGTTATCATCAAAACTCAGAGGTATTATTGTAGAACCAAATCTTGTTCTAACAATCTCCCCCATTTTTTATTATGACAAAACTATGTATTTTGATGACACAATTTCGTACATAATCAGAAAAAGTTTCAAAAATAAGAAGGGTGAGGAATACCTATCCCTTATAGGAAAACTCTCCCTGAATCTAAGACTTAGTGAAGATCATATACCCTGATCACGAACCGTCTAGGTAACTCCCTCTGGTTGTAATATGATAGTTATCTTGTTTCAAGGTTGACATTAAATTTAGTAAAACAAATATAGCAACATTATGTTAAATAGGATGAGGTATCTTGGTTTTACAAGAATTCCTCTGATATGAAGAAACATGTTGTGTTGAGATTTTCTATCAACTAAAGCAACATGTTAGACAAGATGTCCTGTACAAAAGGTGTTTGACATCATGGTTGTTATGGATTGGGCTGATTGGATAAGTTCGAGATGTGTCCTATGCAGAATAATATGGGAATATTGTGCAGATCTTTGTGGTGCGGATTAGTAGGACTGACAGATTCAATCTAGAACAAAAGTACGACTGACAGATTCAAGCCTGAATAAAGGAAAATATTCACTTTCTAATTATGGAGATAATTTAGGAAGATTTGATTAAAGACCTATTTTTATGCAGAATAATCTAAAGATTTGTAGCAGCTAATATGATGTGATTGAAGCCCAAATAGAGTTGGGAAAAGGTTATAAATAGAAGCATTGTAACCTAGTTTATACACTGGTCCAAGATATAGAAATACTAAGGCTTATCGTCTTGTACCATTCTATATGAGGGTTAGTTGTTTTGTTATCCACTCGACATGTGAGTTGGAATGTGTTCCTTGAGTTGTAAGGTTTTGTTATCTCTCTTAAGTTGTGAAGCATAAAGTTGATAATTATTCTTGGAGGAAGCTTTTAAGCATCTCTAAGTATTGTTCTTAGTCAAGAGTCTTAGCTAAGTACTTGTCGGTTAGGTGAGTCTTAATTGTGTTATGTTTGTAATTGAAAATTGTGGTCAAGGGCCGTCAATATCTGTAACGTGGGTCGTTAGTGTGAGGCATCACAGTGGTGATTGGAAGTGAGAGGGGTTCTCTTATTTATAAGGTTCTTAGGCAAAAGTTGCACTGGGTAGTGATTAAGTGAGAATTTGTAAAGTGAGGTTGTTTAGCTTTGAATTGATACTACTAATAATGTATTTCCTTCCTGGATTGGTAGCCCCTAGATTAGGTGTTGTTGTGCACTGAACTGGGTTAACAATTATGTGTGTTCATTTACATTTCAAAATTGTTTATGAACTATTTTACCTTGCATGTGTGTTGTTCAGATTAGGTGTCTCAACATGTCATAGGACATCTGAAGCCTGACATACTAGAATTTCACAATAGATCAGATATTGAGATCTTGAAGGTTGTGATTCTTAATCCCAATCATGCCAATTGAGATCTTGAATTCTCAGAGCCAATAGAAGTCTGATTCCAGTCTTCACAGAGCCTGATTATGAACTTAATCTTCTCAGAGTCTGATTCTGAAAGTTAGACAAAAATCTTGTTTAACACTTTCAGATCCCGATTTCAATTAAAGTTTATGATTCCCGGAAAAAACAATTCTAACAGAAACAGAAACAGAAGTTTATCTTGGTTAGAATGTAAGTAGCTCCCCTTATTTCAGAGAAGTTTTTCAGATAATTTGATTATTAGAATCAAAATTTTACTTCAATTACTACTCCCCCTTTTTGTCATAATTAAAAAGATAATTATGTGTGAAAAACATAAAAACATAAGAAAAAAAGTGAAAAGAAAATAAGAAGTGAAAGAAATAAAACGAAGACTTCATTTGAAATTCAAAAGATAACAACAGATAGAATAAAAACAAAAGAAACAAACTAAGACCTAAGGTTTAGAGCAAAAGGAAATAGAAATCCTAAGAGCCTAGGGTCCAGAAGAGGATGGCGTTGGAGCAGATAGCTTTTCAATAATCAACTGTAGCATGTTCTGAACAGAATCATTAACAACCTTCTATTGATTGATACTCTCTCTAAACACTCGCTGCTCTTCTTTGTTTACACCAACTACTTATTCCAGATGTAAAATGGCGGGATCAAAAGATGAGACAACCAAAGCCTCTTGCCTTGCCCTTTCACCTTCTTCAATTTTTGGAGCAAATCTGGCAACTTTAGCAGGTCTAGCATCTTCCTTAGCTTTGAGTCTGGTTTCTTCTGCTTCCTTAAGCGCTCTAGCATCAGCTTCTCTTTGCCTTAGAGCAAGGAGTTTGAATTCTCTTATTCTTTCCTTTTCTTCTTCTCGCTCAGTCACCAAAATGTAAACTAAGGAATTCTCTTATCTAGGAGATTCTTAGGTAGAAGTTGCATTGGGTAGTGATTAAGTGAGAAGTTGTAAACTAAGATTGTTTAGTTTTGAATTGATACTACTAATAGTGGATTTCCTTCCTGGCTTGGTAGCCCCTAGATTAGGTGTTGTTGTGCACTGAACTGGGTTAACAATTATGTGTGTTCAGTTGTTTTTCAGTATTGTTTATGAGCTGTTTTACCTTGGTTGTGTGTTGTTCAGATCAGATGTCTCAACATGTCATAAGACATCTAAAGCCTGACATACCATAATTTCAATTGGTATCATAGCCGGCATCCTGTTATGTTCTGGGTGAGATCCTGGGATGATACTTTCTAGTCATGGGTAAGAAAGGAAGTACCTGCCTGTCTGAATGGTCCCTTGAAGTGGAATGTGGACTATTTGTGTCAGAAGGTGCTTTGGACATGTCTGCTGTCATCAGGTTTGCAACTTCGGTGGAGATTTGTTGTTTTGGGTTGATTTATTTCATCGTGTCTAAAGGCTAATGAGGAGCCCTGGGGTGTGATTCCGCTGCATGGTATCTGATGTAAACCTGGGTGTTATCTAATGAAGGTAGAAGTTGCTTTGGACATGTCTAAGATGTTCTGTTCCAAGAAAACGGGTCTTAGATGGTTGAGTTGGTTTAATAATGATCAACCTTTGGTTACTTCCTAGCTTAGATAATCTTTTCTCTAAGTTAGTATCTCATCCAGTTTGCTCAAATATGAAGGTTGAGTTCATATGCCAAGAGCATCCTCTTTGTCAATTGGAAGAACAATATTGCCAGTTGTGTACCCCTGGAATAGGTTTTGTTGTGTGTGGATATGCACTAATCACAGTCTGTACTGCTATTGAGGGGGAGAATGATTAATTCTCATGGTATTCTAAGAAGTTGGTGAAGAGGAATCCTTGATCAGAAGTTTGGAAGATTCTTGAAAAGATGTCAGAGATAATATCTTGACATCAGTGTAATTGATAATTTATTTTTCTCAATATGTTTGACTGGTGTGTCTCTCAAACAGGATGGAGGTTGCTCACTCAAATTTGATATCACATATTAAGTATATGAGAGCATGGAGCTCTAGTTCAGGCGGAGTGAAAGAGACAATCAAAAGGGTTGTGTGATATGAAGACACTTCAACCTAAGTGGGTGACTGAAGGATCATCTAAACCAGCTAGAATGGATAGTTTAGAAGCTTATAATCTTATTGAAGACCAAAGGATCACGACTCATAAGCAAGGAATTGTAATATCGTCTCCTTGATAGGTTCTAATTAAACTTGAGTCCCAATTATGTGGTGTCCTCGCATGATGGAACACTTGTTTCTGCAAGGATTGAAGGGCATCCTTGAGCCTTGAAGAATGAGGGAGAAGCAGACAGACTGGTCATAATATGGTTGTTATGATCAATATGGTTATTTTTAACACCTTATGGTCAGACAGGAAATCTGTGTATATGCAAGAAGAGGTTCTTAAAGATATGCATGTTGCTGATGATAAAAACCTTTTCGGGAGCTGGGTGTTGATCAAATATGGATGGAAGACTACTTTCTGAACTCTTTATTTCAGAAAATATGTAAGGGTGTGTTTTCTCCATTGTGTTCAGGTTTGTGTGTTACCTTGAATGGGCTGCGGAAATGACTATCGAGTATAATGAGTTCCTTGATAGCTATTGATGATCGAGTAATGGTATCTCTAAAACCATGGGAGACTGTTGTCTGAACTGATGTTGGAACATCAATCCAGTTGTGGAACATGAAGACAAGTCACTAGCCTAATCTGGCATAAATGGTGTGAATACTGGTCATGATGAAGAACTACCTGGTACGAATGGTGTACTGAAGAAGGTTGTCAGAACCTATGGACCATCATGTATGCATGCGTCTGATTGTAAATACTTTTACGGGAGCTGAGTATTTGTCTGAGGTGTGTGTATGCAATCCTACAGTTTGGAAACTGTATGAGAACTTATTTCTCTCCATGGTTCTCTAGTGTATGGTGGCTGCTGTAGATATGATCTCTTGAGACCCTCCTATGTAAGAAAGCATTTAAACTCATGACAAGTCCAAATTATGTTGTAACATCATGCTTGAATATTCTTGGGACTATGAGTGGGGAATGAGATGCGTAGTAGTCAGAAGAGGCTGGTTTACATATATAGATTAGAATGAGTAGTATCTATAGAAGTATCATTGAAGCACTACCTTGTTAAAGA
Source organism: Vicia villosa (assembly GCF_029867415.1). Classification (NCBI taxonomy): domain Eukaryota; kingdom Viridiplantae; phylum Streptophyta; class Magnoliopsida; order Fabales; family Fabaceae; genus Vicia; species Vicia villosa. The sequence continues at coordinate 194,929,339 of NC_081180.1, forward strand.
CTCCATTAGTATCAGCAACTACTAGTGGATGTAAGGGCAAAAGAGTGTTGTCAGTCAAAGTAATCTGATCAGCATGTATTTTGGATGGTAGAGTCAAACCAAGGTTGCATGACATCTTAACTCCCCAAAGGGTTCTCTTGTGACAACATATGTAAAATTGTCAAGACTTTCATCAGAGGAATTTAAAGGCTAAATTTGGTCTCAATGGTTTGGTGAAAATATAGCTCTTCACTATGAGAAATTGAATAATTTCACATGATCTCGTCTGATGTTCAGGTGGTTATTGACAGTGGCAATGGTCATACATGACAGGGGGAGTAAAGTACTAGTGTAATGGTGGAGAACTGCTTAAATCTTGCTAAGTTGCTTTATGAGGGAGTAATGTCAACCAACTTTTTGAGACATTAAAGCTGCTAGATCTAGTCTTAGGCCTTGAAGAGGGATATGATTTTGTCTAAGAGTATAAGTTCCTCTTTAGAACTGTATCTCTAATGAAGGTCGAATGCAGTTGATAGGATCATGGAATACTATGGGAAGAAAGCCAACAATGTCTGATCAAATTTCAAAACATCATGAAGGACATGTTTTCTTTGTGTACAATATGGATTGCGCATTCGAGTACACGTTAAGAGGACATGTAGAACATGTTTTGCATGCACATTTATTGGAATTTGTGCTCAGAAATGTTAGTCAAATGGCTTTTAAGACGTTCAAAACAGATTTGGATGGTGCATCTTGAATTGTGTAGTTATCTTCCTCAAATAACGTTCTCTTGACCAAGACTGTTATTTCCTAAGAGCTAGTTAGGGCTATTTAAATAGGGTATTTCTCCAGCTTATGCATCTTACTGTAGCTATATTTTCTCTCTAATTATGGGGTTTGTCCAAGTGTGGTTGAGTACAATTTGGGTCTGGATCTATAATCCTTTCTAAGTTGTCAATATTTTGGCCAAAAAGGGGGAGAGGAGTGTTATCTTTGTTATCTTCTGGTATAAATATGCAATTATGGATGGCAAAGATGTCAAAGAGGATGATCGAACTTCTTAGGTGTTTGTGACTTGTGATCTGAGTTATGAACACAGTTGTGACTTGTGTTTTGAGTTATCCAGGAGTAATAGTGTGGATTAGTAGGACTGACAGATTCAATCTAGAACAAAAGTAAGACTGACAGACTCAAGCCTTAATAAAGTAAAATATTCATTTTCTAATTATGTAGATAATTTAGGAAGATTTGATTGAAGACCTATTTTTATGCAGAATCTTCTGCAGGTTTGTAGCAGCTAATATGATGTGATTGAAGCCCAAATCGAGTTGGGAAAAGGTTATAAATAGAAGCATTGTAACCTAGTTTATACACGGGTCCTAGATATAGAAATACTAAGGCTTGTCGTCTTGTACCATTCTCTATGAGGGTTGGTTCTTTTGTTAACCACTCGACATGTGAGTTGGAATGTGTTCCTTGAGTTGTAAGGTTTTATTATCTCTTATAAGTTGTGAAGCATAAAGTTGATTATTGTTCTTGGAGGAAGCTTTTAAGCATCTCTAAGTATTGTTCTTAGTCAAGAGTCTTAGCTAAGTACTTACCGGTTAAGTGAGTCTTAATCGTGTTATGCTTGTAATTGACAATTGTGGTCAAGGGCCATCAATATCAGTAACGTGGGTCGTTAGTGTGAGACATTACCGTGGTGATTGGAAGTGAGAGGGGTTCTCTTATTTATAAGGTTCTTAGGTAGAAGTTGGAATGGGTAGTGATTAAGTGGGAATTTGTAAAGTGAGGTTGTTTAGCTTTGAATTGATACTACTAATAATGTATTTTCTTCCTGGCTTGGTAGCCCCCAGATTAGGTGTTGTTGTACACTGAACTGGGTTAACAATTATGTGTGTTCATTTACTTTTCAGTATTGTTTATGAACTGCTTTACCTTGCCTGTGTGGACATCTGAAGCCTGGCATACTAGAATTTCACAATATATCAGATATTGAGATCTTGAAAGTCTTGACTCTTGATGCCAATCATGCCAATAGAGATCTTGAATTCTCAGAACCAATAGAAGTCTGATTCCAGTCTTCACAGAGCCTGATTATGAACTTAATCTTCTCAGAGTCTGATTCTGAAAGTTAGACAAAAATCTTGTTGAACAATTTAAGATCCCGATTTTAATCAAAGTTTATGATTCCTGAAAAAAAAATCTAATAGAAATAGAAATAGAAGTTTATCTTGGTTAGAATGTAAGTAGCTCCCCTTATTTCAGAGAAGTTTCTCAGATAAATTGGTTATTAGAACTAAAATTTTACTTCAATTATTACTCCCCCTTTTTGTCATAATCAAAAAGGTAATTATGTGTGAAAAACATAAGTAAAAAAGTGAAAAGAAACTAAGAAGTGAAAGAAATAAAACGAATACTTCATTTGAAATTCAAAAGATAACAACAGATATAATAAAAACAAAAGAAACAAACTAAGACCTAAGGTTTAGAGAAAAAGGAAAAAGAAATCCTAAGAGCCTAGGGTCCAGGAGAGGATTGAAGGATAGAAAAACACTTAGAAAGGGGGGGGGTTGAATAAGTGTAGTCTAAAAACTTGAACGATAAAAACAAGTTGCACAGTTATTTTTATCCTGGTTCGTTGTTAACTAAACTACTCCAGTCCACCTCCTTTGAGTGATTTACCTCACCTGAGGATTTAATCCACTAATCTCAACAGATTACAATGGTTTTCCACTTAGCCCGCGACTAAGTCTTCTAGAGTATCCTGATCACAACCTGATCACTCTAGGAACAATTGCTTAGACACAAGCTAAGACTTTCTAGAGTATCCTGACCACCACGTGATCACTCTAGTTACAACTGCTTAGACACAAGCTAAGACTTCCTAGAGTATCCTGATCACACTTGATCACTCTAGTTACTTACAAATTAATGTAATCAATTCTAAGAGTATTACAATGCTTCTGAAAAGCTATAATCACAACAGTGATATTTCTCTTAAAGTTTAAGCTTAATCTCACTAATATATTACAACAGCAATGTAGTGAGCTTTGATGAAGATGAAGTTTGAGAGCTTTGAATTGAACAGCGTTTCAGCAAGTTAGTATTCACAGAATTCGTCAGAATCGGTAACCTTGCTTCTCATCAGAACTTCATATTTATAGGCACTTGAGAAGATGACCGTTGGGAGCATTTAATGCTTTGTGTATTCCGTACAGCATTGCATTTAATGTTTCACTCTTTTGTCAACTACCTCGAGCCTTGTTTACGCTGTGTCTACTGATGTTGCCTTTAATAGCTTCTAACGTTCCTTTTGTCAGTCAGCGTAGCCTGCCATCTTGTACTTGCTTCTGATCAGATGTTTGTGTATACAACGTTTGAATATCATCAGAGTCAAACAGCTTGGTGCAAAGCATCTTCTTGTCTTCTGACCTTGAAGTGCTTCAGAGCGTGATACCATGAGAACTTCAGTGCTTCTGCTTCTGATCTCAAGTTCTTCTGATGCTTCCATAGACCCATGTTCTGATTCTGCTTTGACCATCTTCTGATGTCTTGCCAGGCCATGTTCTGATGTTGCATGCTGAACCTTCTGAGTCAAAGCTTCTGAGCGCTGATTTGTGCATACTCTTTATATATTTCCTGAAAGGGAAATTGCAATGTATTAGAGTACCACATTATCTCATCCAAAATTCAAATCCTTGTTATCATCAAAACTAAGAATATTGATCAGAACAAATCTTGTTCTAACAATCTCCCCCTTTTTGATGATGACAAAAACATATATAAATGATATGAGTTTGCTATTAGAAAGAGCAGACGGCTAAAGACAATTACACAGCTAAAGCATAAGCATGTGAATATGTCTCCCCCTGAGATTTATAATCTCCCCCTGAGATAGATAATCTCCCCCTGAAATAAATACTAGAAGAATTTTAATAATAAAAGACTTCCCTGAGTATTTCAGTAGAGACGTTCACATATGCTTGATCTTCAGAACATTCATGACTTCTGATTCTTGCTTCCATAGGACAGCTTCAGAACTTGAATTTCTTTGATCTTCAGAACATTCACAGCTTCTGATTCTTGCTTCCATCGGACAGCTTCAGAACTTGAATTTCTTTGATCTTCAGAACATTCACAGCTTCTGATTCTTGCTTCCATCAGACAGCGTCAGAACTTGAATTTCTTTGATCTTCAGAACATTCACAGCTTCTGATTCTTGCTTCCATCGGACAGCTTCAGAACTTGAATCTCTTTGATCTTCAGAACATTCATAGCTTCTGATTCTTGCTTCCATCAGGACAGCTTCAGAGCTTGAATTTCTTCTTACATCACTTCATGCTAGATTGTATCAGAACATTGTTGAATGTACCAGAGCATCATCAGAGCATCTCTACATCCTGAAATGTTACAGAACAACGCTAAATGACAAAAGTCAGCATGAATGAGTCAGAACATATAATATGCATCAGAGCCACATAATATGTATCAGAATAAATAAACACAATGTTTCAAATCATATTCTATCATCAGAATATCTAAACATTCTTCCTTATTGCTTCTTGCTTTTGATTCTGAAGCTTCGTAGCACTCAGCTTGCTTCAAGAATCCAAGAGCTTGATTCTTTAGAATTGCTTCTCCTCATGGTTTTGCTTCTAGTGTTGAGCTTTGAAAGATGTCTTCAATCCTGCAAAACAACACTAAAAAACCATAGAACTTTGCAAGTTCTGTTAGAAATGTGGAGCCTTTTTACCCGATAACTGATAATATTAATCAGATCATTTATCACATTTTCTCCCCCTTTTTGTCATAACATCAAAAAGAATATAAAAGATTCAGATGAAAAACAAAAGACAATAGGAATGAAACAGAATTAAACTTTTTCATTGATTTGAAGGAGAAAGTACACAAAAAAAATGCAGAACAAGCAGATGCAACAAGGAAAGAAAACTACAACGACCAAAGACTAAGACCCTAGCCTAGACAAAATCTGCGCCAGTATGTCATGAATCCTGTCAGTGCTTGCAGTTTGCCTTGCCATGAAGGAGCGAAACTCAGCATTGGTTGCTTCTTGCGTGTCCAAACGAGAAGCTAGCATGGCTTGATTCTGATGTAGAGCATCCAAAGTGTTCATCAGAGCTGAGGGTTCACCAGAAGAAGAAGCGCCAGAGCTTCTGCCAACAGGGACAGCAATCTCAGTAGGGCGATCTTCTGAAAGGTCTTCAGCTTCTGCACCTTCCATCTCAACATCTGAGTCTGACTCAGAAGCAGCCTCAGCATATTCTGGTTCAGGCAACTCAGAAGCTCCAACTTCCAACGCCTGAAGAATAGCTGCTAGGTTTGTTGGAGGAGTTGGACCAGCAACTTCTGCAGGATAAACCACTTCTAGAAAGACCATGTGTGGAGCGCTTTCCGAAGGGTTCATTCTGAACCAATTAAACAACCATTGAAAATCACCAGTCAGCACTGGATTCCTTGGTCTCCATACCACGATGTCTCTGCAAGGATTTTCTTCTTCCATCTCATCTGCAGGTATCCTCTCTTCAAGAACTCTTCTGTTCCTGATGAGATGGTGATAGCTGCTTTCACCAGCTTCCAAAAGAAGACCACGAGCACCAGGTGCTTCAGTCATGATCCTTCTCTGGACATCCATAGCCCTAACCAGAAAATTCTGGTGAAAAGCTTCCCAGAGGTTGCAGGTAGCAGGCTCATCCAGATGGTTAAGGTGTGCAGCACCCAGAATCTCCAACCAGCTATTTACATCTGAGTGTAAAAGCTCTAGATAGGTATGAGTGGTAGGTGTTGGAGGGTTGACTGTGAATCTGGAATCAGGATACACACAGCTGTAGGGGTTAGGTGTTCTGGTGGGAAAAGGGTGTGGGAGAGATGAGGAGATATCTGTGAGATGGGTTGAGGGGGAAGAGATATCAGACGGCGATGATGGTGGTTGCAGAGAGATGAGTGAAGAGGAAGAGGTGGTGGAGGTATGTGAAGAGGGAGGTGATTGAGGGATACCTTCAAGAGGTTTAAACACACGTCTAGAGTAGTTTCCAGACATCATAGCTTCAAAAGGATTCACCTTGAGAGGATCGTAGGTGATCCTTATCCTTTTTGGTTTGTTTTCATATTCTTCGGTTGCCTTTCTCTTTTGTTTACGATCAGTTGCTTGATTTGATGAGCTTGACGAAGGATTCATGGTGACGTTGCAGATAGTGAAAACCGCTAGGGTTTATGATATGAATGCAGAGAGAGAGAGAAAAATATGAAACTGAATGCAAGAGAGAGAAATATAAGAGGGAAAAAGAAACGTTTGAAGAATATAAAAGAAAAGAAATCAAAGGAAATGATGGATAGCATTTAATGTTACGTGACGTGAGGAGAGATAATTATGACAAAAGAAGTGATTAGCACAGTTACCTAAGTAGGCGTCCCCTCAACTGCACGCATGCTTTTCCAGAAATAGTGAATACGTGTTCATTTTCTGGAGAGACTGGTGACAGCTGTTTTGCTTTTAAAAGAGCTTCTGAATCAACTTAGATAATGACACGTTAGAGATAACAGAATCAGAGATTCTAATTGATTAGTATCAGAACTTCTTATGGCTGCCTAGTCTTAACACATTTCAGAAGATACTCATACAAAGATCTTCTCATCTTCACATTCTGGGCACAAGTCCATACTGATATTCTTCAGAATGAACTTAAACCTATCTTCAGCAAGGGGTTTTGTAAAGATATCAGCCCATTGATGGTCTGTATCCACAAAGTTTAAAGATATAACACCCTTCTGAACATAGTCCCTTATGAAATGATGTTTAATCTCAATATGTTTAGCTTTTGAATGTAAGATAGGATTCTTTGATAAACATATAGCAGAAGTATTATCACAGAAGATAGGAATGTTACTCTCATATATCTGATAATCTTCTAGCTGACTTCTCATCCAGAGCATTTGTGTGCTACAACCAGCAGCAGCAACATATTCTGCTTCTGTTGTTGAGAGGGCAATAGTAGCTTGCTTCTTGTTGTACCATGAGATCAGATGACTTCCAAGAAATTGACAACTTCCAGAAGTGCTCTTCCTTTCAATTCTATCTCCAGCATAGTCAGCATTACAGAATCCTACTAAGTTGTATTCTTTGGATCTTCTGTAGACTAAACCAACATTAGTAATACCTTTCAGATACCTCAGAATTCTCTTAACAGCAGTTAAATGAGATTCTCTCGGATCTGATTGGAATCTAGCACACAAACAAACACTGAAGAGAATGTCAGGTCTAGAAGCAGTTAGGTATAGAAGAGAACCAATCATACCTCTGTACAACTTCTGATCTACCTTCTTACTTACCTCATCCTTATCTAGGACACATGTTGGATGCATAGGAGTTTTGGCTTCTTTGCTTTCAGAAAGATTAAACTTCTTCAGAAGTTCTTTCACATACTTCGTTTGATGAACATAGGTTCCATCAGAAGTTTGGTTGATTTGAATCCCAAGGAAATACTTGAGTTCTCCCATCATGCTCATTTCAAATTCAGCCTGCATAGACTCAGCAAACTCCTTTCCAAGTGTAGCATTAGATGTTCCAAAGATGATATCATCAACATATATTTGACAGATTAAAATATCCTTTTTAAAGGTTTTACAAAAAAGAGTAGTGTCCACTTTTCCTCTAGTGAAACCATTTTCCAGAAGGAAAGAACTTAAACGTTCATACCAAGCTCTAGGAGCTTGCTTCAATCCGTATAATGATTTCTTTAATTTAAAAACATGATTTGGAGACTTGGAGTCTTCAAAACCAGGAGGTTGATGGACATAAACTTCTTCATCTATATAACCATTTAAGAAGGCACTCTTGACATCCATCTGATAAAGAGTGATGTTGTGTTGAGTGGCAAAAGAATTTAAAAGACGAATAGATTCTAACCTGGCCACTGGTGCAAAGGTTTATGTGTAGTCAATTCCTTCTTGCTGACTATAGCCCTGAGCAACCAGTCTGGCTTTGTTTCTTACCACTTCTCCCTTCTCGCTTAGCTTGTTTCTGAATACCCATTTAGTGCCGATGATGTTAAATCCTTTTGGTCTATGAACCAAGTCCCATACATCATTCCTTGTAAACTGATTGAGTTCTTCTTGCATGGAAATTATCCATTTTGGATCTTCTAGAGCTTGATCAACAGAAGTTGGCTCGATCAAAGAAACAAGACCTAATTGACAGTCTGCATTGTTCTTAAGGAATGCCCTTGTTCTGATGGGATCGTCTTTCTTTCCAAGGATCACATCTTCTGAATGAGCTGATGCAAGTCTGGGTGATCTTCTGACTGTTGGCTCTTCAGAAATCCTGAGATTCTCTAAAGATGCAGCAACTTGATCTTCTGATCCATTGCTTCTGAGACTGCCAGCTTCTGCAGCTTTGCTTCTTGGTTCTACAGCTTCTGATATGACAATATCTATATCTGCAAAATTCTCAAACTGCTTTGGTTTTTCAAGACCAAGCTTATCATTAAACCTGATATTGATTGATTCTTCTACAATCAATGTTTCAGTATTGTATACTCTGTAGCCTTTAGAGCGTTCAGAATATCCAAGAAGGAAACACTTTTGTGCTTTAGAATCAAACTTACCAAGATGATCTTTAGTATTCAGAAGAAAACATACACATCCAAAAGGATGGAAATATGAAATGTTGGGCTTTCTGTTTTTCCACAATTCATAAGGAGTCTTATTTAGAATAGGTCTGATAGAGATTCTATTATGAATGTAACATGCAGTGTTTATTGCTTCTGCTCAGAAATGCTTAGCCATATTGGTTTCATTGATCATGGTTCTGGCCATTTCTTGTAAAGTCATTTTCTTTCACTCTACAACTCCATTTTGTTGTGGAGTTCTAGGACAAGAGAAATCATGGGCAATGCCATTTTCTTTGAAGAACTCCTCAAAGAATCTGTTCTCAAATTCGCCACCATGATCACTTCTGACCTTTATGATCTTGCACTCCTTCTCAGATTGGATCTGAGTGCAGAATTCAAAGAACACTGAATGAGACTCATCCTTGTGTTTTAAGAACTTTACCCATGTCCAGCGGGTATAATCATCAACGATGACTAATCCATATTTCTTCCCTCTGACAGATGCTGTTTTGACTGGGCCAAACAGATCAATGTGCAAGAGTTCTAACGGCCTTGAGGAAGAAACAACATTCTTAGACTTGAATGCAGGTTTGGAGAACTTGCCCTTCTGACATGCTTCACAAAGAGCATCTGATTTGTATTTCAGATTTGGGAGTCCTCTGACCAGATTTAGTTTGTTAATCTGAGAAATCTTTCTCAAACTAGCATGACCTAATCTTCTGTGCCAGACCCATTGCTCTTCAGAAACAGACATAAGACAAGTCACCTTCTGCTTCTCAAGATCAGAAAGATCAATCTTATAAATGTTGTTCTTTCTCTTGCCTGTAAATAGGATTGAGCCATCCTTCTGACTTACAGCCTTGCAAGACTTTTGATTGAAGATTATATCATAACCATTGTCACTTAATTGACTTATGGACAATAAGTTATGCGTTAATCCTTCTACAAGAAGTACATTAGTTATGGAAGGAGAGTTACCAAGACTTATGGTTCCAGAGCCAATGATTTTGCCCTTCTGATCTCCTCCAAACTTGACTTCTCCACCTGGTTTAAGCACCAGGTCTTGGAATGTAGACCTTCTTCCCGTCATGTGTCGCGAGCACCCAGAGTCCAGGTACCATGACATTTTGCTTTTTGTCCTCTTTGCAGCCAAGGATATCTGCAACAGAAATTATCTTCTCCTTAGGTACCCACAATTTCTTGGGTCCTTTCTTGTTAGTTCTCCTCAAGTTCTGATTGAACTTGGGTTTAGCATAATATTTAACAGGAGGAACAACATGATATTCTTTAGGTTTGTCAGCATGATATTTCTTAGGATGTGTCACATGCTTCTTGGTGTGAACAGTGTTAAAACTCTGTGCATGTGAAGTGAGCCTAATATCATGTGCATGGCCATATTTGAACTGATCATACAATGGCTTGTATGTGATCTTCAGATCATCAATAGGTTCAAATTTATGTGAGGTATCACCCTCATAGCCAAAGCCAAACCTTCTATTTCCAGAAACACCATATATCATAGAAGCAGGATGACTTCTGCCAATACTTTTAGATAAGAACTTTCTGAAGCTCGAGTCATATTCTTTCAGAATATGATTGAGACTCGGAATGGATTTTTCTGTTTCAGAAGGAGATCCACTATCTTTGCATAGGTTTAAAACTTTTTCCTTCAGTTCAGAGTTTTCCACTTCCAGCTTCTTAGTTTCAAATTCAAACTGCTTCTTCAGCTTTTTGTATTTGATACTAAGATGAGCCTTGAGTTCCAGAAGTTATGTTAAACTGGAAACTAACTCTTCTCTAGATAGTTCAGAAAATACCTCTTCAGAATCTGATTCTGATGTAGATTCTGATCCATCATCTTCTGTAGCCATCAGCGTGGAGTTGGCTTGCTCTCCTTCAGAGTCTGATTCTGATTCTGATTCAGAATCATCCCATGTTGCCATAAGACCTTTCTTATTATGAAACTTCTTCTTGGGATTCTCCTTCTGAAGTTTTGGACATTCATTCTTGAAGTGTCCAGGCTCATTGCACTCATAGCAGACAACCTTCTTCTTGTCAGATCTTCTGTCACCAGAAGATTCTCCTCGTTCAAATCTCTTTGAACTTCTGAAGCCTCTGAACTTCCTTTGCTTGCTCTTCCAGAGTTGGTTTACCCTTCTGGAGATCATGGACAGTTCATCTTCTTCTTCTGATTCTGATTCTTCAGAATCTTCTTCTTTAGCCTGAAAAGCGTTAGTGCATTTTTTAACATTAGATTTTAATGCAATAGACTTACCTTTCTTTTGAGGCTCGTTTGCGTCCATCTCTATTTCATGGCTTCTCAAGGCACTGATAAGCTCTTCCAAAGAAACTTCATTCAGATTCTTTGCAATCTTGAATGCTGTTACCATTGGACCTCATCTTCTGGGTAAGCTTCTGATAATCTTCTTTACATGATCAGCCTTGGTGTAGCCTTTATCCAGAACTCTTAATCCAGCAGTTAGCGTTTGAAATCTTGAGAACATCTTCTCAATGTTTTCATCATCCTCCATCTTGAAGGCTTCATATCTCTGAATTAGAGCAAGGGCTTTAGTCTCCTTGACTTGAGCATTTCCCTCACGGGTCATTTTCAATGACTCATATATATCATAGGTTGTTTCCCTGTTAGATATCTTCTCATACTCAGCATGAGAGATAGCATTCAGCAAAACAGTTCTACATTTATTATGATTCTTGAAAAGCTTCTTCTGATCATCATCCATTTCTTGCCTTGTAAGCCTTACGCCACTAGCTTTTACTGGATGTTTGTAACCATCCATCAGAAGTTCCCATAGTTCACCATCTAGACCAAGAAAGTAACTTTCCAGTTTATCTTTCCAGTATTCAAAGTTTTCACCATCAAATACTGGTGGTCTAGTATAACCATTGTTACCATTATATTGCTCAGCAGAGCCAGATGTAGATGCAGGTGGGTTTATTGGAATTTCACCATCCATCTTTTACTGAAGCGTTTTTCTCTTCCTAAATCTTTTCTAAACACGGTTAAGTGCTTGCACCTTAGAACCGGCGCTCTGATGCCAATTGAAGGATAGAAAAACACTTAGAAAGGGGGGGTTTGAATAAGTGTAGTCTAAAAACTTGAACGATAAAAACAAGTTGCACAGTTATTTTTATCCTGGTTCGTTGTTAACTAAACTACTCCAGTCCACCCCTTGGAGTGATTTACCTCACCTGAGGATTTAATCCACTAATCTTAACAGATTACAATGGTTTTCCACTTAGCCCGCGACTAAGTCTTCTAGAGTATCCTGATCACAACCTGATCACTCTAGGAACAATTGATTAGACACAAGCTAAGACTTTCTAGAGTATCCTGACCACCACGTGATCACTCTAGTTACAACTGCTTAGACACAAGCTAAGACTTCCTAGAGTATCCTGATCACACTTGATCACTCTAGTTACTTACAAATTAATGTAATCAATTCTAAGAGTATTACAATGCTTCTGAAAAGTTATAATCACAACAGTGATATTCCTCTTAAAGTTTAAGCTTAATCTCACTAATATATTACAACAGCAATGTAGTGAGCTTTGATGAAGATGAAGTTTGAGAGCTTTGAATTGAACAGCGTTTCAGCAAGTTAGTATTTACAGAATTCATCAGAATTGGTAACCTTGCTTCTCATCAGAACTTCATATTTATAGGCACTTGAGAAGATGACCGTTGGGAGCATTTAATGCTTTGCGTATTTCGTACAGCATTTCACTTAATGTTTCACTCTTTTGTCAACTACCTCGAGCCTTGTTTACGCTGTGTCTACTGACGTTGCCTTTAATAGCTTCTAACATTCCTTTTGTCAGTCAGCGTAGCCTGCCATCTTGTACTTGCTTTTGATCTGATGTTTGTGTATACAACGTTTGAATATCATCAGAGTCAAACAGCTTGGTGCAGAGCATCTTCTTGTCTTCTGACCTTGAAGTGCTTCTGAGCGTGATACCATGAGAACTTCAGTGCTTCTGCTTCTGATCTCAAGTTCTTCTGATGCTTCCATAGACCCATGTTCTGATTCTGCTTTGACCATCTTCTGATGTCTTGCCAGACCATGTTCTGATGTTGCATGCTGAACCTTCTGAGTCAAAGCTTTTGAGCGCTGATTTGTGCATACTCTTTATATATTTCCTGAAAGGGAAATTGCAATGTATTAGAGTACCACATTATCTCATCCAAAATTCATATCCTTGTTATCATCAAAACTAAGAATATTGATCAGAACAAATCTTGTTCTAACAAGGATGTCGTTGGAGCAGATAACTTTTCCATAATCAACTGTAGCATGTTTTGAACAGAATCATTAACAACCTTCTATTGATTGATACTCTCTCTAAAGAGTCACTGCTTTTCTATAATTACACCAACTGCTTGTTCTAGATGCAAAATGGCGGGATCAAAAGATGAGACAACCAAAGCCTTTTGCCTTTCCGTTTCAGCTTCTTTAATTTTTGGGGCAAATTTGGCAACTTCAGTAGCTCTAGCATCTTCCTCAGCTTTGAGTCTGGTTTCTTCTGCTTCCTTCAGCGCTCTAGCATCAGATTCTCTTTTCCTTGGAGCAAGGAGTTTGAATTCTCTGATCCTTTCCTTTTCTTCTTCTCGCTCAGTCACCAAAATGTAAACTAAGGGATTCTCTTATCTAGAAGATTCTTAGGTAGAAGTTGCATTGGGTAGTGATTAAGTGAGAAGTTGTAAACTAAGATTGTTCAGCTTTGAATTAATACTACTAATAGTGGATTTCCTTCCTGGCTTGGTAGCCCCCAGATTAGGTGTTGTTGAACACTGAATTGGATTAACAATTATGTGTGTTCATTTGTTTTTCAGTATTGTTTATGAACTGTTTTACCTTGGTTGTGTGTTGTTCAGATCAGATGTCTCAACATATCATAAGACATCTAAAGCTTGACATACCAGAATTTCAATTGGTATCATAGCCGGCATCCTGTTATGTTATGGGTGAGATCCTGGGATGATACTTTCTAGTCATGGGCAAGAAAGGAGGTACATGCCTGTCTGAATGGTCCCTTGAAGTGGAAAATGGACTATTTGTGTCAGAAGGTGCTTTAGACATGTCTGTTGTCATCAGGTTTGCAACTTTGGTGGAGATTTGTTGTTTTGGGTTGATTTATTTTCAAACCAATATTGACACATTGGCACCGGGTGTGTTGTGTCCAAAGATTATTTCATCGTGTCTAAAGGCTACTGAGGAGCCCTGGGGTGTGATTCCGCTGCATGGTATCTGATGTAAACCTGGGTGTTTTCTGTCTCTAATGATTAGAGCCATTTATTTTGGCATCTATAAGAGTCTTACAAACTCTTGAAAGATACTTCGAGTCTTCTTTTGCTGATATAGCCAAGGCTTAGACTATTACTAGAATTTGTGAAGGTGATCAAGGAATGTTTTATCATTGAGGAGCTGTAATGACACCAGAATCAAACTCAACTTAGTGCTCCATAAGAAAGGAACTGGTGTCCAATCATATGTTAGGACATCATATCAACAGGTGTGTAGATCATTGTTGGATTACAGATGCTCTAGGTGCTAAACAAATGTGTAAAGGACACATATGTTTGGAACCTACTCCTTATTCGGAAGTGAAGGCATATTGGCTATATGTCTAAGATGTTCTATTCGAAGAAAACGGGTCTTAGATGGTTGAGTTGGTTTAATAATGACCAGCCTTTGTTTACTTCCTAACTTAGATAATCTTTTATCCAAGTTAGTATCTCATCAACTTTGCTCATATATGAAGGTCGAGTTCATATGCCAAGAGCATCCTCTTTGTCAATTGGAAGAACAATATAGCCAGTTGTGTACCCCTGGAATAGGTTTTGTTGTGTATGGATGTGCACTAATCACAGTCTGTACTGCTATTAAGGGGGAGAATGATTAATTCTCATGGTATTCTAAGAAGTCGGTGAACAGGAATCCATGATCAGAAGTTTGGAAGATTCTTGAAAAGATGTCAGAGATAATATCTTGACATCGGTGTAATTGAGAATTGATTTTTCTCAATATGTTTGACTGGTGTGTCTCTCAAACAGGATAAAGGTTGCTCACTCAAATTTAATATCACATATTAAGTATATGAGAGCATGGAACTCTAGTTCGGATGGAGTGAAAGAGACAATCAAAAGGGTTGTGTGATATGAAGATACTTCAACCTAAGTGGGTGACTGAAGGATCATCTAAACCAGCTAGAATGGATAGTTTAGAAGCTTATAATCTTATTGGAGACCAAAGGTTCACGATTTATAAAAAAGGAATTGTAATATCGTCTCCTTGATAGGTTCTACTTAAACTTAAGTCCCAGTTATGCGGTGTCCTCGCATGATGGAACACTTGTTTCTGCAAGGATTGAAGGGCATCCTTGTGCCTTGAAGAATGAGGGAGAAGCAGAGAGACTGGTCATAATATGGTTGTTATGATCAATATGGTTGTTTTCAACACCATATGGTCAGAAGAGGTTCTTAAAGATATGCATGTTACTGATGATAAAAAACCTTGTCGGGAGCTGGGTGTTTATCAAATGTGGATGGAAGACTACTTTCTGAACTCTTTATTTCAAAAAATATGTAAGGGTGTGTTTTCTCCATTGTGTTCAGGTTTGTGTGTTAACTTGAATGGGCTTCGGAAATGAATATCAAGTATAATGAGTTCCTTGATAGCTATTGATGACCTAGTAATGGTGTCTCTAAAACCATGGGAGACTGTTTTTTGAACTGATGTTGGAATATCAATCCAGTTGTGGAACATGAAGACAAGTCACTAGCCTAATCTGGCATAAAAGGTGTGAATACTGGTCATGATGAAGAATTACCTGGTACGAATGGTGTACTTAAGAAGGTTGTCAGAATCTATGGACCATCATGTATGCATGCGTCTGATTGTAAATACTTTTACGGGAGCTGAGTATTTGTCTGAGGTGTGTGTATGCAATCCTACAGTTTGGAAACTGTATGAGAACTTATTTCTTTCCATGGTTCTCTAGTGTGTGGTGGCTGCTGTAGATATGATCTCTTGAGACCCTCCTATGTAAGAAAGTATTTAAACTCATGACAAGTCCAAATGATGTTGTAACATCATGCTTGAATATTCTTGGGACTATGAGTGGGGAATGAGATGCGTAGTAGTCAGAAGAGGCTGGTTATATATATATATAGATTAGAATGAGTAGTTTCTATAGAAGTATCATTGAAGCACTACCTTATTAAAGACTCCATTAGTATCAGCAACTACTAGTGGATGTAAGGGCAAAAGAGTGTTGTCAGTCAAAGTAATCTGATCAGCATGTACTTTGGATGGTAGAGTCAAACCAAGGTTGCATGACATCTTAACTTCCCAAAGGGTTCTCTTGTGACAACATATGTAAAATTGTCAAGACTTTCATCAAAGGAATTTAAAGGCTAAATTTGGTCTCAATGGTTTGGTGAAAATATAGCTCTTCACTATGAGAAATTGAATAATTTCACATGATCTCGTCTGATGTTCAGGTGGTTATTGATAGTGGCAATGGTCATACATGACAGGGGGAGTAAAGTACTAGTGTAATGGTGGAGAACTGCTTAAAGCTTGCTAAGTTGCTTTATGAGGGAGTAATGTCAACCAACTTTTTGAGACATTAAAGTTGCTAGATCTAGTCTTAGGCCTTGAAGAGGGATATGATTTTGTCTAAGAGTATATGATCCTCGATAGAACTGTATCTATAATGAAGGTCGAATGCAGTTGATAGGATCATGGAATACTATGGGAAGAAAGCCAACAATGTCTGATCAAATTTCAAAACATCATGAAGGACATGTTTTTTGTGTGTACAATATGGATTGCGCATTCAAGTACACGTTAGGAGGACATGTAAAACATGTTTTGCATGCACATTTATTGGAATTTGTGCTCATAAATGTTAGTCAAATGGCTTTTAAGTCGTTCAAAACAGATTTGGATGGTGCAACTTGCATTGTGTAGTTATCTTCCTCAAATAACGTTCTCTTGACCAAGACTGTTATTTCCTAAGATCTAGTTAGGGCTATTTAAATAGGGTGTTTCTCCACCTTATGCATCTTACTGTAGCTATATTTTCTCTCTAATTATGGGGTTTTTCCAAGTGTGGTTGAGTACAATTTGGGTCTGGATCTATTATCTTGTCTAAGTTGTCAATATTTCGGTAAAAAAAGGGGGAGAGGAGTGTTATCTTTGTTATCTTCTGGTACAAATATGTAATTATGGATGGCAAAGATGTCAAAGAGGATGATCGAACTTCTTAGTTGTTTGTGACTTGTGATCTGAGTTATGAACACAATTGTGACTTGTGTTTTGAGTTACCCAGGAATAACAGTGAGGTCTCCAGGAGTAACAGTGAGATCTCCTACGTTTTCCTCTATAGACTTCGAGTTGAGGTCTGGTCACCATCAAGGGGGAGCATCTTCAGCCTATGAGGAATGTTTATGGGCTGTAATGGATTGGTTTGGTTGAATATGTAACAGGAGTTATGCAACCAAGTATTACTCCTTGTGCAACCGACCAAGTGCTAATTTTTAGTGATGGGATTGTGCTGTAATAGAGCTCTTTCAAGAATGGGATGAAGAAGATGTTAAACTTGATGTTCTACTGATACTTGTAGTTCTTCTTATTCCTGAGCTGTATTGTTTTGTTTATTTTTAGCCAAAAATTTGCCAAAGGGGGAGATTGATAGTTCTCTTGTTTTAAGGTTGGCATTAATTTTAGTAATACAAATATAGCAGCACTATGTTAAATAGGACGAGGCATCTTGGTTTTATAAGAAATCCTATTATATGAAGAAACATGTTATGCTGAGATATTCTATCAACTAAAGCAACATGTCAGACAAGATGTTCTATTATAAGAATTCCTTATTTCAGAGAAGTTTTTCAGATAATTTGGTTATTAGAACTAAAATTTTACTTCAATTATTACTCCCCCTTTTTGTCATAATCAAAAAGGTAATTATGTGTGAAAAACATAAAAACATAAGTAAAAAAGTGAAAAGAAAATAAGAAGTGAAAGAAATAACGAAGACTTCATTTGAAACTCAAAAGATAACAACAGATAGAATAAAAACAAAAGAAACAAACTAAAACCTAAGGTTCAAAGCAAAAGGAAAAAGAAATCCTAAGAGCCTAGGGTCCAGAAGAGGATGGCATTGGAGCAGATAGCTTTTCCATAATCAACTGTAGCATGTTCTAAATAGAATCATTAACAACCTTCTATTGATTGATACTCTCTCTAAAGACTCGTTGCTCTTCTCTGATTACAACCAACTGGTTGTTCCAGATGCAAAATGGTGGGATCAAATGATGAAACAACCAAAGCCTTTTGCCTCGCCCTTTCAGCTTCTTCAATTTTTGGAGCAACTCTGGCAACTTCAGCAGCTCTAGCATCTTCCTCACCTTTGTGCCTGGTTTCTTCTGCTTCCTTAAGCGCCCTAGCATCAGCTTCTCTTTGCTTTTCAGCAAGGAGTTTGAGTTCTCTTATTCGCTCCTTTTCTTCTTCTCGCTCAGTCACCATCTGAATTGCAGCAACTCTGGATGCTTCATAGAAACACATCATCCTCTCAAATTTTAAGACATCCACTTCTAAAAATTCTTCCAAGAATTGTCCAAATTCCAGAGGCTTAGTACTCGTACTTGCCTCTATTTGCCGCTTTGCAACCTTCTTCCTAGCCTTGTTTCTAAACATAGTAATGCATTCATCCAAGGTTTTGGGGATAGGTGTTTCATAGACTATTAAGGTGAGTTCTGTTTTAGAGGGTTGAGGTTCAGCTGATTGTTATGAGAGATGTTGTAGGGTTCATATGTGGTTATTTCAACGACTCAGAGGTGGATATTTCGAAGGTTTCAGAAAAATTCCTTTCAGACATTTCATGGTTAGATGTGGAATATGGATCAGAATGGTGAGTGGGTGTGTTATACCCCAAAATTTGCCCGCATCTTTTTTAAAGAAAACTTCAATCTAAAAATTAAGAGTTTCATATAATCTTGGATTTTCACATCCTGATTTATGAATACTTGATTTTTAGAATTTTTTCTTATACAGTATTTTGGCTTGCTGTTGAATTTATTCTTACGCAAACGCCAGTTACTGTTTATTACTTCACACACGCTATTTATTTGATATTTATTTACAGATAAATAGTACTGACGCAATTGGTACAGAGTTAAATCTTTTGCAGGCGCAGAGTCCGGGATTCAGACTGTACTGGTAACAAGTAAATTATTATTAATTTTTGTTTCCCATTAACTTTTGTACTATATTCCATTATTTTCAAAATCTCTTTTCAAATCTCTTTTTCAAAAATCAAATCTTAACTTTATTCTACACATCTCTCTTTTTCCCAACACTATCATACACTCTCTTTCAAATCTTACTTCCACTCAAATTTTCATTTTGTACGGAATCACTTCATTCCCAACGTCTCTATCCCTCTTTTTCATTCTATAAATACCTCTCATTTTTTTTCATAAAATCTCACATCAAATTCTAACTCATCTCTCAAATTTCTACTTCATATCCATTCTCTCTTCCTCCCCGGCAAAATGGCGAAGCGGATGGAAACGTGTTTTCTTATGGTCATCACCATTGCTACGGTGATCATGTCCTTCTTCTGTCTACATAGTCCTGAAAAATATGGACCTGCGATGGTTACACTCCCGATCATCTATTTTTTGTTGGTCATAGCATGGGTTATTAATCGTCATTCTTAAAGTTTGCCGTATCTCTTATTTTCTTAAATGTACCGTTTATTCGTCGTACTGTTCATTATAGTATGTAATGTTTGTACTGTCAGTATTAAATGTTGTACTATTTGTCATACTGTTGCTTAATTATTCAGATAATATTTTGTGTGTTTTCCGCCAGTTAAATATTTATTTTTCTGTGCATTAAATGATTTTCAGGGTTATTATCGGTAATTTTGCTCGCATACAGTAAATATTAATTATTTATTATGTCTGTGTTTTTTAACAAGTCGTGTAAATAAACTTTCATCTTTCACATAAAACAAAAACAACAAAAAGAAAATTAACTTTGACTGTTGATTTTTTACTCTAGCTGTTACATGCCTGAATAGTCAGTTGATAGTCAAACTGCTGACAGTACAATTCTCCGTGTTTTATACCATCAATCAAATCAAACTTTTGCATTTCAAAATTCCAAGATTTTTGTCTTAGAAGTCTTCTGAATATCACATGATTAGCAGAGACTCAGCACTGAACAAAAATCAGGTACGCTTAACTGTCTCCTACACAAACAGTCCCTGATTAGGGTTTCTTGTTTTTTCAGGAGAAACAAGTTTTTGAGACCTCAAATGGATTTCATGGACCTCCATATATCTCAAAGTACCATCATACAATTTTTCAAACTTCAATTCACTCAGACGCACCGTCAGCAGCTCAAATAGTCAACAGACGACCCGTTTGACCAAAAAAGTCAACAGACAGTCAAAAATGAAATTTTTTGTCAACATCCATATTTTGTCAAAGGATTCATCATTTGATCATTGGATGATCATAATTCATCAAGGAAAGATCAAAAATCAACAAAACCCTAAGATTCAAAGTTAGGGTTTTCTCCTAAAAAGTCAACTAAACTTTGACTGGTCATAACTCTCTCATCCTTCATCCAAAAAATTCAAACCAAAGCTCATTTTGAAGGAAATTCAATTATCTTTCAAATGCAATTGGTCCCATGGTCATTAGGTTCACCATTTGAAAAATATGAACCAAGACATTACAGGTCATTTTCAAAGTCAACAAAAAGACACTTTTTTCAAAAGGATACACAAGGAGCATCAAAAATCATTTTGACATGAGACCAAAGACATGGGTTAGAGGACTCTTTGAGGTTTCCAAAAAGGGCAATATCTCCTTCATTTGACAAAAATTGAGGGATTTACACCTTGTTGAAGTTGGCTAAATTTTGGGAAAATGCATAAAACCAACATTGCTCAAAAATGTATTTTTTCCAAATGGGGCCAAGTTTTCATAGTTCAAACATGTTTACCATGATATAATGGGCCTCCCACGACCAAGAAAAAGCCCACACCATTTTTATTCATTTTTGGTTTAATTTTATCCTATTTTAAGATTAAATGGAAATGGAAAATGGAAGGATAATGCATAGCTTAGTTTCTAAGCATGAGTCATCAAAGAATCTTTAATTTTCTGCAGAAGATTGAAGTACAAGGCAAGAGAAGTGAAGAGGAGCAAGATTTGGTCAACAATTCAAAGATTTTTAATATTTAAAAATCAAGAATTCAACAAAGGCAATCAATGCTTCTTGGCTTAGTTTCTAAGCACCTCTTGGCCTATAAATGAAGCTGAATACTTCAACAACAAAACACACACGAAATTATAGCCAAGGCATAGCAAGAAAACTCACCAAAATTCTCTCAAAATTCCATAACTTTGTAATTTTCAATTTCCATATTCCAATCATTATCAATACAAACTATCACTTTCAATCATCTCCTAAGGTGGCATAGAGTAAGAATGAACTCATAATATGGTCCTATAAGAGTTATAACACGTGTATAGTACTCTTCACTTTCATACATAATTAATTTTCGTTTTCATACATTTAATCAATATCAATGTAGTCTAATCATTCTAATGAGTTCATGAGGTCCCATAAGGTAGATCTGGGCCCTAACATGTTAGCTCCCACGTGAGAATCATCCCATGCCATTAACAAGTGCTCATGCATGTTCAAACTTCAACTCCATCGAACCCATGGCTACAGCGCTCAAACAGTGAAACTAATACCATATTTGGACTCAGAGCATCCTAATTAGGGGATTTGGGTCATTTGTTACTCTTCCTAACGTTTGTTCTTGCAGGTTTGTGAAGCTACCAAAAATGGTGTTTTTTATCGTAAAAATAGAGGGGGTTTAAAACCGCCACTATCTATGTTAAAAAATGAAGGTGACGGAGGTTGAAAACGACCACGCGTCCAAGCGTGGTTCGTCAGTCAAAGCTGACTCTTCCCTCCGCTCGCGTGGCTCCTCATCATTGGCAGGTCAACTAGTCTTCCATCCACGCGTGCACTTGTGGGTCCCAGTCAGAAAGTTTGAATTCTCCTTGAATTCAGCGCATGTTCCCCACCATCATATCATGTTCCCTCACGATCTGAGCCCTTGGATCATCTCAACTTTTCATCCAACGCACCAGACAAGTGGTCCATACCATGGACTCATCAGCATCACACACCTGATTATTTTACTTTTTATTTTTCTATTTTTATTTTAATTTCCTTGCAAAATTAATTAAAAATAGTTTTAAAAATCCAAAAAATACACAAAAAATATTTTTAAGTTTCTAAAATAATATTTTATTTTCTGATATAAAAATATTTTATTTTTCTTCATAATTTAAATATTTTGTATAATTAATTAGATAATATGCATATATTTATCTTTTAATTATTTTCAACCAATCAAAAATCATAAAAAATTTGTTCTTTATATTAAATATTGTTTATATATCATAGGCTAATTTTGTACATATTTAGAATAATTTTCTCTTTAAGTTTTAATTATTTGTGTAATTATTTATATAATTATGTGTTAATTAACTTAATAAATTTCAAATCAATTTCAAAAATCCCAAAAAAAATTAGTTTTGTTTTAAAATTAATTAACAAGCATTTTGAACATATTTTGAACTTAATTTTTAGGTTTGAAATTTATTTTCATCTTTTTTCCTCATTTTAATTTAATTAATCATGCATTAATTATAATTAAAATCAATCATAAAAAATCCAAAAACATTTCTTTTATTTTCTTGCAATTTAAATTCCTAGATAAATGTATAGGTTGTCAAATTCATGTAAATAGCGTAGTTTACATTTCCTGCACAATCGATGTAATAGCGTAGATTTACTTTCCGCATTTTACATTTCCGCATTTTAAATGCCAGCACATATAAACTGCGTGTATGCCAAAGATAAAATTGAATCGTTAGATCACTAACTTCAAAGATAAAATATCTGAATCCAAACACAATCACACTTGCACCTCTTAGGGTAATCCCTTTCTCATTCTTTTCAAAATCAAAATCAAATTCTATTATTTCAAACGCAAAATCGAACTTTTGTTTATATCCGGTGAAAGGATAGATTTTTAAAGGAAAGAGGATAAAGACCTTATAACTCAGGGTAGACCTCCTAATTTGCTTGCTCAAATCAAAACAAACAAATCTCTCATATATCATTGTTTTTCAAAATAAAACTTTCAAAAAGACAATACTTTGTTCGGTCAAAAAAAAAAGACAATACTTTGTATACATCCAAACAAGGATCATTACGAAGTTAACGTTCTTTTTTCAAAAACATCTTTTGAAAGATAAAAACACTTTGTATACATCCGCACAAGGATCATTACAAAGTCAATTTACAAAGGTATTTGGAACCACATACGAGCATTTCAAGGCAATCAAAAAGTAATTGAAAACAAGTGAGCTAAGCAAATTAAAGAGCCCATGGATAACCATGGATACAAAGGGTGCTAACACCTTCCCTTTGTATAACCTACCCCCTTACCCAGAATTTCTTAAAGGTCTTTTTTCTGTTTCTTTTATAAACCTTTCCTTAATTGGATAAAATAAAAGGTCGGTGGCGACTCTCTGATTTTCAAAAATACAAAAGCAGAAACAAAAAAGAGTCAGTCCGCGTATCTCTCCACGAGAGGTATGGCAAAAAACCGAGCGCACGACAGAACTGGCGACTCTGCTGGGGATACTTTCTAAAAACAAAATGTTTTCAAAAGGGGTGACCTTTAGAGAATAGATCATTCCGATGTTTTCAATTGTTTGACTTGATTGCTCTATTTTTCAAAAGGTTGTTTGGGTATTTTGCTTGTGTAAAAGATTCTAACACGAATCTCAAGATACCTTAAGTATGTGACAATATACCAAGGAAACTGTACGGCATGTACCGATACGGTTGATCTGGTAGTCACCGTTAGTGCGATACTTTGGTTTATACTGATGTCCCTTGAAAACGATCAAGGAGTATATTAGGCTTCCGAAATGTCATTAAACACTAATTTGTCTTAGAACCCTTTAGTTGAACTTGACTTGTGGCCTATTAAGTGGCTAGCTTTGAAGTTGATCGAAGTTAGTTATCCTCGAGGAATATTTTGATCGGCCGTCTGAGCGCCGTATTGAGATGTTACCTCCAAGGATCATAGAACCCGAATGCTATTCTAGGACAGGTTTTAACCAACTCAACTTCAGCGGGGAGGGTATCACCTATGGACTTCATGCAAGCCTTTAAACCTAAGGCTTTTGTTTGATTTGTTTGTGTGTGCCACATGTTTGACATCATAACATCATAAGCATATCATTTTTTCACTAATCATTTCAAGGATCAAAGAGTTTACCTTTGTTATTGCAGGTAATGGCTCCCGCCACCAGAGATTACATCCGAATCAACATCTCAACGGTGCCATCTGAACTGAAAAACTTAGTATCAGAATTCCCCAGGAATGTTCAATTCACCGAAAAGCACGGTCACCTACTCCATTTCGTTACCTCAAAATTTGAAGAAGACATGATACGGGTCCTGTTCCAGTTCTTTGATCCCGAACATCATTGCTTCACCTTTTCTGATTACCAGTTAGTACCCACTTTGGAAGAGTTCTCTGAACTAATTGGATTACCTGTTCGAAATCAATTACCTTTCACTGGTTTAGAAAGGATTCCAAAACCTGAAACCATTGTTGCTGCTTTACATTTGCGAAAGTCAGAAATAGAGTCCAATTGGGAAACAAAGAGTGGAGTTAAGGGTTTGCTTGCTAAGTTCTTAATGGAAAAGGCTCGATTACTACTAGAAAACAAAAGTTACCCAGCTTTTGAGGAGGTTGTGGCTCTTTTGATCTATGGGTTGGTTTTATTCCCTAATCCCGACCAATTCATAAGTGTGCACGTCATCAACCTTTTCCTAACCCGTAACGCGGTACCAACATTGTTGGGAGACATTCTACATTCTCTACACACTCGTACCATGAAGAAACGAGGAACTCTCATGTGCTGTATACCACTGCTGGCTAGGTGGTTTACATTTCATCTTCCCCGATCAGTGTTGAGAAATGAACAAAGAATGCAATGGTCTCGCAGGATTATGTCTTTGTCTCATTCAGATATCCGGTGGAACAACTTCTTTCAAAGAGACATTACTATCATTGATCATTGTGGAGAGTACCCTAATGTGCCACTACTTGGCATCAAAGGGGGCATCACTTACAATCCCTCTTTAGCTTTACGCCAATTCGGATATGCACGGAGCAACGGTCCTCATGACATGATTATCCGTGGCATTGTGTTTGATTAGGAGGATGATTCCCACAGACATCGACGAAGGTTCATACATGCGTGGGGAAGTGTCTATAGAATAGAAAGCAAAACTTTGGGACAATGGAATTCTATTCCTATGGAACCTTACCTCAGATGGGTTCGGGCTCATGCTCAGAAACTCATCATGCCATATCCCGCTATTCTACCTGTGACTATTGAGCCGGAAGCCGAAGGAGACGAACCTCAAGTTATTCTACATCCGGATATGCCAACTGACCTGGAAGAGTTGCAAAAATATTGGGTTCAACTAAAAGAGGAAAGAGATACCTTCAAAGCACACTATCAAGACTATGAGAGAAGATTATTGGAGCTCACTGGACAACTCCAAGAAGAGCAGCAGATCAACACATTCATGGGTGCAAAGAGAAAGCGTCCATGGGAGACCTGAGGGATCCTTCATTTTCTTTATTTATTTCTGTTTTGTAAGCCCGAATGAGGCAAAGAAAAAAGAAAAAAGAAAAAAAAAAGAAGAAATAAATTGTTTGACTAACAAATGTTTGTTTTTCTTTTGTTTTAACAAATCTAAACTCTAAGATCCTTGAAAACATTGCATATACATTTCATTCATTGCATATACATTTCATTCATTGCATATACATTTCATTCATTGCATATACATTTCATTCATACACATTGCATAACAGGTTCATATGACGGATTTCTCATCTCCTCGCTGTTTATTTCAGTCAGAAGAGATGGAATCTGAAACAAGCATCAAGAATCTCGAAGCACAGAACGCCCAAGTTCAAGTGGCAATTCTGGAACTGGCAAAGGGGCAACAAGAACTAAAAGCCCTGATGATCAAGAAGAAAAAGAAGCCCAAAGGATCTGTAGGCTTGAGCCAACTGAAAAGAAAGATCAAAATCCCAGCCAAAAAGTTCAAAAAGCCACCGATCCCTAAAATAGTCGGTGATGGTGAACAAGGAGACAATCATAGCAACCAGGGTTCTGCCAAACCCTCTCTCTCTTCTAATGAAGAAGATTATCATTCTGGAGACGAACAAGATGATGACAAGTACCAGCAGTTGGAAGAGCGCATGAAAGCTATGGAGATACAAAAAATACCTGGCTTAGATTTCAATGATCTGGGACTCATCTCAGATGTCGTTATCCCTCCAAAGTTCAAAGTTCCTATCTTTGCGAAATATGATGGAGTTTCTTGCCCAAAACTACATCTGAGGTCCTATGTAAGGAAGATACAACCTCACACAACAAATAACAAATTGTGGATTCACTTCTTCCAAGAAAGTCTGTCGGGTACACAACTCGAATGGTACTACCAGCTGGAAAGTACCAAAGTTCATACCTGGGAAGATTTAGCTGCTGCTTTTTACAAACAGTATCAATACAATGCGGATCTTGCACCAACCCGTACTCAACTAAGGGGCATGTCCATGGCACCAAAAGAAAGTTTCAAAGGATATGCACAAAAATGGAGAGATATGGCTGGAAGGGTTCAACCACCCTTATCTGATCGCGAGCTGGTCGACATGTTCATGGGCACTTTAACTGGCCCTTTCTATAGTCATTTGCTGGGAAGCTCATCATCAGGTTTCACTGACCTGATATTAACTGGGGAACGTGTCGAAAGCGGCATTCAAAATGGAAAAATTCAAATAGGCTCTTCCTCTGGTACTACAAAAAGGCCCATCAGTGGGAGAAATGAGGTCAACACAATGCACAGTCTGAAAGGTCGCAAAAGTGAGCAGCACCAATCTGTGGGGGCAGTTCTGATCTCCGCATCTGCACCTCAAAACGATCAACAGCCAAAATATACGCGTCGACCAGATGCGCCAAGACGAAATTTCACCAGAATCAACATGCCGATCTCTCAGGCATTGCAGCATTTGCTAAAAGCAGATCTGATCACATTAAAAGATCCTCCAAAGAATGTCAACACTTCCTCTCCGAGTTATCGCCCCGATGCAGCGTGTGCGTATCACTCAAACTGTCCAGGACATGACGCAGATCACTGTTGGGCCCTGAAAAATAAAATACAAGACATGATAGATGCTGGGGAAATTGAGTTCGATCCTCCAGAAACTCCAAATGTCATCACGGCACCCATGCCGAAGCATGACAAAACTGTCAACGCTATCCTAGACACTGTTTACATCTGTGATGTGACCGAATTGTAAACTCCGCTCCTCGAAGTCAAAGGAAAGCTAATCCAAGCTGGTTACTTTCCAGGTTGTGACCCTGATTGCTTTTATTGCTCATACCTGCCCAATGGTTATGAAAATCTAAGAATGGGAATTCAAAATGGATGGATCGCCGTATCATTATGTTTGAGAGGCTCCCTTCTATGGACGTTTTATGCGAAGTCTTTGCAAACGGGATGAGAATAGAGGATGTCTCAGTGATCTCCAGCTTACCATTCAAAATCCCTGCCAAGGCTCCTTTCAAAATTTCCGCTACACTCAAAGTGGCATTAGTAATCATTGCTAGTCCAACTCCATTTCCATACTCCTCAGACAAATCTGTCCCGTGGGGTTACGACACTAATGTTTATATCCATGGAGTTAAGCAGGGTACCTCGACTGAAGAGGCCACGAAGTTAACTGCTCCAACTGTGGATAATATTGTGGGTACCAGCAAGATCACGAGAAGTGGAAGGATCTTTTCACCAGAACTTTCTCCAAATGTTGCTACTAGTCCAGTCCAGGTCCCAGTTCCTAATCAAGATATCAACGCTCGAGGCAAAAAGCCACAAGTTGAGCCAGTTCAAATACCGGTGGAGGTCACTGTTGAAGATCCATCGAAGCAAGAAATGGAGGAAATATTGAAAATCATCTGCAAGAGTGATTACAATATTGTCGAACAACTGGGGCACACTACTTCAAAAATCTCAATGTTGTCTCTGTTAAAGTATTCAGAAGCTCATGCCAAAGCTCTGATGAAGTTCCTGAAAGCTGCGCATGTGCCTCAAGAGATTTCAGTCGATCAATTTGAAAATTGTGTTGCCAATCTAACAGTGACCAATGGCCTCGGTTTCTCTGATGTTGATCTAACCCCTGCTGGAAAGAATCACAATAAAGCCCTACATATCTCCATTGAATGTAATGGCACCACTCTATCTCATGTGCTGGTTGATAACGGTTCTTCTTTGAACGTGTTACCAAAAACAGTACTGGAAAAGCTTGACTTCGAAGGAGTTGTGTTACAACCAAGCGATGTTGTGGTAAGAGCCTTCGATGGGTCAACAAGAACAGTGTACGGAAAGGTGAATCTCCCAATCAGAGTGGGCTCTCAGATCTTTGATTCTACCTTTTATGTAATGGAAATTCACCCAGCATATTCCTGTTTACTAGGACGTTCTTGGATACATGGGGCAAATGCTGTAACTTCTACCCTGCATCAGAAGTTGAAATATCCAGTAAAAGGAAAGATTGTCACAGTTTATGGCGAAGAGGAATATGTGGTTAGTCACCTGAGCAATTCCAAATATGTCGAGTTGGATGACGAATTCATCGAAACTCCCTGCCAATCTTTTGAGGTGGTCTCTCCAGATGTCTCTACTACCAAGCATATTTCTGCTACTCCAACTACAACTATGGCTTCTCTCAAAGATGCCAAAGCTGTGATCGAAAAAGGTGATTGCACAGTATGGGGACAGCTCCTCGATATACCTTACAAGTCCGACAAGCTAGGCCTGGGCTATGATAGTGGAAATCAAAAGAATGATCAAAGTCCTTGTTCTGGAGGATTAATGTCACATTTCATCAGCCAAGGAGTAAACGCCATTGAAGATGATGGAGTGTTCTTGAACCATATCATTCAGCCATATCCAGATGAAATTCCACCCATTTCCATGGGAATGTGGGATACTTTGGGAGATCCAAGCAGCGGATATAATTATCAATATACCGCACCTCAGAATTCTTTTATTGCTATGGAAGATATTACCCCAACTGGATTGGGTGATCAATTTGAAAATGACAAAAGTCTCACAAGTCCCAGCACTCAGCAATATCAAAATCCACCTAAAGAAGTTTGGGATACGCTAGGAGAGCCAAGTGGCAAATATGACTTTATGGTGAAATATTCCGCTCCTCCGAGCTCACAAATCGCCATGGAAGACATTGTCCCAACTGGATGGGATGAACATTATGATGACAATTTTACTCCTGATAACACCAGGGAAACACCAAATAACGAGGGTTACTTTCTGTCACAGTACACTACTCAGCAGACTGCACAAGTCTCCCTCAAAGACATCATCCCGACTGGATGGGACGGCCTTATCGAGTATCTCGCTCAGCCAACAGAGGTACCTCAACCTGGATCCTCATATCCAACAGATCATCCTACTTATCCTGAAAGATCATCGTCTCATTTCCCCACCAATGAAATCAATGCTGTGGGAGATGAAGAAGACAACTGCAACTGGAACAGCTGGACACTCCCTGCTCACAACAATGGATTGAACAACTGGAAAACTGAGG